>NW_024087412.1:12500-21386 GCF_009730915.1 Dioscorea cayenensis subsp. rotundata | reverse complement strand
TGATATCAATAAACAAATTTTCTATAATGTACAATAAGTTAAACTCAAGGTTTTAAAAATAACCATAATAATAATAATAATCAATTAAAATTTGTATATAAAATCCAATATCATAATTTGGTAAAAAAAAAAGTTTCTAAACTAAACTGCCATCGTGATTAGGAATGGGACTGCTAAGGCTAATTACACAATTTTAAACATGAAAACAAATTCACCTTAGCGTTAGTCACTGAGTTCACACATGAGGTGACGCACTGTATCTCAAGATAAGTGGGGGCACCCACCCACTTCTAATTCAGGTTCTCTTCACGGCTCCTGAATGGACAACCAATGGCAGGCAGTTTACCATGCCGCTTTTTACTAGGCCGCCCTGTGGAGACCACCACTGCAGTAGCCAAGTCATAGACTCGCGGTCACCAAAGTCAAATCATCACATGTTAATTTAATTGAAATAAAGACCTTTCAAAACAAATAATAGGGTATTATAACTCGCGAATAACCACATAAAGAAATTCAGTATAACATAGTACATAGTAGCGATACGATTGTTTAAAATCCAAATAGGAAAAACTATTTTGAAAATAACTTTTACGGTAAGCCATCCACTCACAGTGTTTAGATATGTAAATCTAAGAGCTTAATTGCGGCACTCCTCCGCAAGCTCCTTGTCTTCACTTGTGGGTTTCCAACATAAGAGCAAATCTAATTTAATGCCAACTTTTACCTAAAAATCACGCATAAAAGAGAAATATGCGCAATTCAAGTCCTATATGCGATGCATAAAGAATTAGGGTTTACATTATCTTGGAATCAATTTTGATTGACTCAACCTAGTTTCGATCAAGGTTAGAAGGAGCCTAACTTTGAAAAATTGGAGAAATCTTGGAAAATTCCTATGGTGCCACAGTAACAGCTTGAACGACAATAACCACAAACTATTGCTATAGTATTGAATTAATGGAAGATTAACAAGTCCATAAAACACTAAATCTAAATTACAAGATTGATAAATCAAGAAATATCTCATATTTAATTCCAAACCCCTAGATCTGTTAAAATCTATAAATCCCGAAATAAAAATTCTCCTAATTTCAAAGATCTTCTATCTAAGCATAAGATAAAATTAGGTTGATAGATGCATGATGATGTCAAAATAAGAAAAATTATTATAAAGAAGATAGAATGATCAATTTTACCTCAAATTTTCAATCTAAGTAGAAAGAAAAAGGGATCCTTGCTCAAAGTTCTCTCTAAGAGAAGTTCAAAGAGAAATGGAGGATTAATTTTAGATCATAGGGTTTCGGTTGAGAGATTTGTGTTTTTCTAAATAGCAAATATCCAAACGGATCACCGCCACCAATGTATCTCCTAATAGAATCAGGATTTAATATTTGAATTTAAGTAATATTCAAATTTAATTGAATTAATTTAAAATTTATTTATTTAGAAATAATCAACTACAAATGTAAAGGCCCTACTTTGATAATGATTAATATTTGAATTTAAAATTATCTTAATTTAAATAAAATCTGAATTTCCCAATTTGTCCCATGGTTAAGTCTAACTAGAGGGCCATGTATATATATATATATATATATATATGAGAAATGAAAGGTTTTGAGTGGTTTTGGAAAGACGTAGTTTTGAGCGTAGATTTATACGATTAAAGTCAATCATTTTCTATATTTGAAAATGGCTTCAAAAGATATTTAACTTTAAATTTGGATATAAATTGCAAACTACTATATGATAATTCTCAAAGATGTGTTCAGACAGCTTTAGGCCATTTACTTAATTGAACATTTGTTCCTAATTATTGATTTAATAAACACATTTGTATACCTTTTACCAAAAACAAAAACCATTAAAATTCCCCAAATACCCCTAATGGCTAACGATACTACTAATAAACTTCACAAAAACATAGAAATAGCCGTTTAAGTTTTCCAAAAAGAAATCATTTTATTATATTTTAATTAGTTTCACTGATTTCATGTCTCTACTATAATAATAACCTTTTGATATGCTTTCTAAAATTAGAAAATAGCCGTTCTAAAAATACCCCTCAACGGCTACACTTGCGGGCTTCTTCTCCTCCACGGCGCTTTGCGGTTCATCTCCAGTTATCGGCCTTCTTCCCTCCACGTCTTCGCTTCGCCGGCGAGAATGGCCACTGTGCCATTGGAAACTCCCAGCTCCGACATCTTCAGCCTCCGGATTGTGTCTATGGATTATTAGTACATGACTACCCCTATCCCTAACTTGGATTTCTCGTACAGTGATTTCCAAGGTTTTCTGGTTCCCTTCTCTCTGATTCTAGTTTCTTAACACAGAGTTTTGGTTCAAAGTCAGGATTAGGGTTTTAGTTGCTTATGATTTGTTTTCCGTTTGTCAGGTTGGGATGTGGGGGAAGTTCCGGCTATAAGAATTTATGGTTCCACTCCTGCTGGTCAGAAGGGATGCATGCACGTCCATGGGGTTTGTTGATCTTTCTTATATATTGTTTTGTTTTTATGCTCTTGGATTGTGATATTGCTTCTTGATTTCTTAAAAGATTTGAATTTTTTTCTAATATGGGTTATCTTTACTTGTTTCTTCTAGGCATTCACTGACTTCTAACCCAGAATACAGCGACTTAGGGCTTCATGTGGATTAAACAATGTCCCTTTTTCTAGAATCCTCATATCCATGATTAGTTTTGTCCTTACCTTTAATGAGGTTCTTATTTTATTTTATTTTTAATTCATCATCAATCTCTAGAAGGAAAGTTAATAGGTTTCATCACATTGGTCTCTCTAGATGTCTTGGTGAAGTAGTTCCCTTCAACTTTTCTTCTCCGAAATCTTGGAGGAAAGTTAATGAAGAACTTGTTCAGGATCTAGTACAGGCTGAAAAGCTTTTTATCTGTCATGGTAGATGTAACCTGGTTTTGGTTGTTCTCTATTAGCAAGCCTCCTTTCTTGAGTTGATCTTCTTGTTTGCCTAATTTCTTCTAGTTGTTGGAAACTTCCATTACTCTATTTTCAAATAATTTGTTGCTATCCCTATATAAATAAGCTCATCTGATGGAGCAGGTGTTTGAATTAAATATTTTTATTTTTTGTCTAGAATCACTAGTGTGCTTTTATTTTGTTCACTTGATATAGCATAGTATCTCATCCAGCATGGTTTATAGTCAACCATGCATTTGCAAGAGAACATCTCCAATCATGTAACTGAAACTTTGTAGCCTATGCAACAATTGCACTCATTTGAAACTTTTGTATGTACACTTATCTCTGTACTTTTATTTTTTTGGTTTTAGATGTATGTGATCAGCAAAATGCCCACACTAACTAAAAAGGCTTTGCAACGTACTGACACTCGCATTGCCCTTGTGAATGAAGTATTGGCTGCTATGGACACTATGAAGTATGCTTTTGCTATTACAAAGGTTATTGTGTTGATTATTTTTGTGGCTAAATGAGTATTTCCTTTGCTTGGCAGGTGTTATTCTTGGGAGGAAAATTTCCAGTCTAAAGTGTAAAGCATTAGGAATGATGAATTTTCATGGTTGTGTAGAGCTCAGCTCTTAGGCACTGTAAGGCACCAAAACTTTTTTGAAGTTCTCTGAAAGGATTGACAACATCAGATGATGCTATTAAATAGATGGTCATCTTGCTCCTTACTGTTACATGCAGTAATTGTTGGTTTTTCTCTCTCTATTTTATTGCCTATTTTGTAGTGATTTTTTTTCCTAAACAGCATTCCAATTATTGTCTCCGTAATATCATTTGGGGTGTTTTCTCTATTGGGAGGAGACTTGACTCCAGCAAAGGCATTTACATCACTCAGATTTACTTATCGTACATACTCAATGATGTGGGTGAAAATTTAGTTGTCCTTATGATGTTAATTTAGGGAAAGAGTGACTTGAAAGTGCCATCGGACATATTTCTTGGTTAAGTGTTTGAATTTGATACCTGTATACTGCTCACTGATTTTTATTCTTCTTGCATGAACATAATCTTGTCAATCTAAATTTATTTGGGCAGTGCGCTTTACTCATGATATTTTTTATCATAATGTAATAAAATTTAAAATTATTTGAATATTAGTCAGTATTTGTTTACAATATTGCTTATCATAATCTAGTGGTAAGGAAGTAGGCATTACTTTCTTAAAGCATTGCATATCATATAATTTTGTTCGTGAAGCCACATTGCTTTTCTTCATTTTTTTACTTTATCTGATTACACTGTCTCTTGTATTCTACTCTTTGCGACCTGGCTTGGAAAGATTGGCCTCAAGCATATTTTTTAAAGAAATGAATTTCAATTAAATCTTTTATGTGTGTAAGACTTTTTATTTACAAGGCATATGTGAAAATAGAAACTTTACAAGGTTATATGTGTCGTTTCAAAAATTACTAGATCTATTGAGAGAAAACTCAAAAATCTGTTTGATTTAGTAACAGGTCCCAAGATTTCTTTGAAAAGTATAGCCTCTTAGTGGTCCAATTAATTATAACATTAGCATGATCTTTCTTGCTTCTCTCATATAGCATGGAGGTCTATAGTGGTGTTTAGTTGTTAGAATAAGTTGAAATCAGGCTTTTTGAAATTTGAATTTGTGTTGACATCAAGGTTTTTATCCTAAGTTAATTCAAGCTATTATGAGCTTTGACATGACTAACATGACTTAAAACATTATTTTTAAAATTTAAGTTATATTAATTCAATTAGAAACTATATTTATTTATATATAAAAATTATATATTAATTTATATTCAATAATTATAATATTTCTTAGTGATAATATGATTTAATAAATCAAATTTGTTAAAGGACCAGTTATTCCAACTAGTTATCCCAAGTCATTTCCCACTGAAACATGGTCAGTAGGTTTTTCTGTCTTGTTTCATTTGAAGAGGCTAATACTTTGTGAAATCATGAAATGTTGTAGGATGAGAGGCCAACCCTGTCAAATATTAATTTGGACATACTTGTTGGTAGCTTAGTTGCTATTGTTGGAAGTACAAGAGAAGGGAAGACATCTCTTATATCTGCAATGCTGGGTGAACTACCATCAATGGCAGGGACAAGTACCACTGTTACAATCGGGGTACTGTTGCCTATGTTCCTCAAGTTTCATGGATTTTCAATGCTATTGTGAGTTGTGACTTTATACTCTTCTTTTTTTGTATTTTCACATGAATATTTCTATTTTATGAAATGCCATTATAACCATCTCGCTATGAGAACAATTGAAGTGACTGAATTGTGGCATGATCTTGATTTGCTAACAGTGGGTGACTTGCTCCATTTATCTTATCAAGTTTTGATGACAACTAAATTCAATTTCTCATTTCATCCATCATATCCATATTTATACAAAGGTTTTAGTTAACAATTTGGTACATTTTTTCTTAATGATTTTTTCATAATTATTTTTGTTAGGGTGGTGATCTCCGACAGATTGGTGAAAGGGGGTTAATATTAGTGGTTGCCAAAAGCAAAGAGTTTCCATGGCAACGGCAGTATACTCTGACTTAGATGTGTATTTATTAGATGATCCTTTGATCTAGAAGCTCATGTTGGTAGCCAGGTAATCTTGTTGCTTTTAGTCGCATGGATTGACCATGCCAAGCTCTTTTTTCTTTAGTTAAACTTGAAATTTCTAAGAGGAGAAAAAGATAATTGTTCTCTCACACCATAATTTCAGGTGGATAATGTTTTAATATGTTGCACCATGTTGATTATCGAGTTGCAAATGTCATTTGGTTCTTGTTACATGAGTCTCTCTCTTATTATTATTATTATTATTATTATTATTATTATTATTATTATTATTATTATTATTATTATTATTATTATTATTATTATTCTAGTTATTATTATGTACTTCTTCTTCTTTTTATTATTTATCTTATTTATTTTTATTATTATTTTATTATCATTCTTTATTTATTATATTTTTCATATTTTTTATTATATTTCTTCTTTTTCTTTTTCTTCTACGGATTTCTTGGGTTTGTGATTCTTTTCTTGAATTAGGGTTTGTGGTTGTGGTTGTATTGGTGGTTAATTATTATTCTATTTATTATTATGTATTTCTTCTTATTATTATTTATCTTATTTATCTATTATTATTATTATTATTATTTTATTATTCTTTATTTATTATATTTTTCATCTTTTTTATTATATTTCTTCTTTTTCTTCTTCTTCGGATTTCTTGGTTTTGTAATTCCTTTCTTGAATTAGGGTTTGTGGTTGTGGTTGTATTGGTGGTTAATATTTGGAGAATATTAGGGAAGAAAACAGATGTTCTAAATGCATTTTTTATCCCTTGTAATTGATAATATCCCTTATTGAGCATTAGTGTCATTTTCATCATTTGTATTCAGTATTTTAACAATGGTTGGCGCTGCCCATGTTGTATCTATTTTGAGACTTTTAGTGGATTTCAGTTTTAGTTTTTGTTATTTTATTTTGGTGAGCTTTAATGTTCTTCCATATACTTCACAGGACTTATTTGCAACACTCACAATCCTCAATTATAAAGGGGATGCTCATTGAGTCAATTCTTGACCTCGAGTGATCCCAACTACTAGGACACACCAACGGACGCACTAGGCCGGTTTCAAGGAGCAACGTACCCTTCAAATTGAACTGGGGAAGTAATCATATTCCACTCCCCTTCTATTCTTGTTTACATCGTCGTGCATGCTTATTTTTGCTCTCATTGAGGACAATGCATTAATTAAGTGTGAGGGAGGGGTTAAAGTTTCATTGTTAACTCTTTTACATGCCAAGTTTGACTTATGACGGTGTATTTGATTTGTAGCGGGAGTTTCTTAGTATTAGTTTGGACACATGTGAGTTTGTTCCATTTTGAGTTCTATTTTTTTTAGTTTGCACTCTATTCTTGGCTATTCTCCTAATTAGAGCACAAAATTTCTTTATTCTAACAACTTAGACAGTGTTGGACTTCATTTAGTTTTGTTCATTTTACTTAATGTGGTTGAATTGAAAAAAAAAATTGCAAATTTGAAAGAATTTGTTTTGAAAAAAAAGGAGAGAATTCGGGAAACGGAAAGAGCTACCCCTATTAGAAGTGTGAAGTTACTCTCGATGAGTCGGATACTATATATGCCCTAACGAGAGAAAGAGCTACCTCATTAGGTGAGTGAAAACTATCGTATTCTACTAAAAAAATGTGAAAAGAGCTACCTCTCTTAAGCGTGAAAGTTGCCCGACGAGCGTTCACGGGAAAATGCTACCTTAGGAGAAGTGTGAAGCTACCACCATGCAAATAAGAAATTGTTTGTGGAATGTTTGCTACCCCTATTAGAAGTGTGAAGCTACTCTCGATGTGGAATGTTCTTCTTCTTCTTCTTCTTCTTCTTCTTCTTCTTCTTCTTCTTATTATTATTATTATTATTATTATTTATACTTCTTCATATTTTTCTTATTTTTATTATATTTATACTTCTTTTTCTTCTTCTACTGCTTATTATTATTATTTATTTATTTATTTATTATTATTTATTTTTCTTATTTATTTATTATTTTTCCTCTTCTTCTTTTTCTTGTTCTTCTTCTACTTCTTATTACTATTAATTATTACTATTTGTTTTCTTGTTCTTCTTTTATTTATTTATTTATTTATTTATTAATTATTTATTATTACTTATTGTTATTCTTATTTGTTTATAATTTTTTCTTATTTTTTATTATACTTCCGCTTCTTGTTCTTTTTCTAATTTATTTATTATCAATGATTTTTTTCTTCTTCTTCTTCTTATTTATCTTATTTATTAATTAATTAATTTATTATTATTATTGTTTATTCTTCTTATATATATATATATATTATTTATATATTTATCATTATTATTGTTTTGTATTATTCTTCTTATTTATTTATTTATTATTTTTCTTATTTTTTATTATATTCTCTCTTCTTCCTTTTTTTTCAAATTTTTTATTATATTTATTCCTCTTTTTCTACTTCTTTCTCTACTGCTTGTTATTATTGTTTATTTATTGATTTTATTATTGTTGTTATTATGATTATTATTATTTTTTCATATTTTTTATTATATTGCTTCATCTTTTTTCTTCTTCTTCTTCTTCTTATTATTATTATTGTTATTATTATTATTATTATTATTATTATTATTATTATTATTATTATTTATGATTATGATTATTTATTATATTTCCTCTTCTTTTCTTTTTCTTATTTATTTATTTATTTATTTACTTATTTATTAATATTTTTTTATTTTTAATTATATATCTTCTTATTATTATTCTTATGATTTTTTATTATTTTTCCTCTTATTCTTGTTATCCTTTTTTTATTTATTAGTCTTCCTTTTTCTTCTTCTTCTCTCGCTTCTTATTATTATTTATTTATTTATTTATTTTATCATTATTATTTATTATTATTATTATTTTTCATATATATTATATTTCTTAATGCTCTTCCCTTCTTCTTATTTTATTTATTTATTATTTTTCTATTATATTTATTCTTCTTTTCTTTTTTCTTCTTCTACTTTACTACTACTACTACTACTACTACTACTATTATTATTGTTATTATTATTATTGTTGTTGATTTGTTGTTGTTGTTTGTTATTATTATTAATAATATTATGTCTTCATATTTTTCTTATTTTTATTATATTTATAGTTCTTTTTCTTCTTCTACTGCTTAATATTATTATTATTATTATTTATTTTTCTTATTTATTTATTATTTTTCCTCTTCTTCTTTTTCTTGTTCTTCTTCTACTTCTTATTACTATTAATTATTATTATTCGTTTTCTTGTTCTTCTTCTTCTTATTTATTTATTAATTTATTAATTATTTATTATTACTTATTGTTATTCT
>NW_024087412.1:0-7500 GCF_009730915.1 Dioscorea cayenensis subsp. rotundata | reverse complement strand
GGATATGTCTCAAGAGTTCATCCAAGAGACCATTACAATCATGTGATTCTCAGTATGATTGGTTACAAGCCGTGGGATTTTGCTGCCCAGATCAATTTAAATGTTGCAAACATGTGGGGCATTGTTAAGTCAATAGTGGACCTAGGTATGAAGCTAAATAAGGGAAATATGTTTTTGGTGAAGACATACTTTAAGGTTGTTATTCTTGGGTGAGTAAAAATATTGTTATACGAAAGGTGAGTAAAAAGATGAAGGAAAGGAAAAATAAAAAAATGAAGGATGATTTAAAAATGAGTTAGAAAGAGAGAAGAAAAAATGAAGGATGAAAAATGAGGAAAAATGAAAAAAAGAGGGATGAGTGAAGAAAAGAAGAAGAGATGAAAAAAATGAGAAAACTGAAAATGAAAAAATTGAAGGAAGGTAAAAAGGGAGAAGATAAGAAAAATGAATGATGAATGAGATTAATTGAGGCTATTTTTGGTAATTTTCTTTGGAGGGGCCTCCTCTAGAAAAAAATCCTATGAAATTTCTCTCATTCCAGCATGAAGCTTGACTTTTCTTGGGGAGTAATGAGAATTTCTATGAAATTTCTCTCATTCCCCTTGAGGGTTTTGAATTTCTTGGGATAACGAGAATTTCTATGAAATTTCTCTCATTCCATCTGAAGTCTTGACTTTCCAGGGGAATAACGAGAAATTTTTATGAAATTTCTATCATTCCACCTTGAAATCTTGATTTTCTTGGGGTAATGAGGAATTTTCCATAATTTCTCTCATTCCACCTTGAAATTTTGATTTTCTTGGGGTAACGGAAAATTTTCATAAATTTCTCTCATTCCACTTTCGAAATCTCGATTTTTCTTGGGGTAACGGGAATTTTTCCATAATTTCTCTCATTCCACTTTCAGAATCTCGATTTTTCTTGGGGTAACGAGGAATTTTCCATAATTTCTCTCATTCCACCTTGAAATTAATCTTGATTTTCTTGAGGTAAAGAGAAATTTTCTATGAAATTTTCTTTCATTCCACCTTGAAGTCTTGACTTTCTTGGGAGTAATCGAGAAATTTTTCATGAGAAGTCTTGACACTCTTGGGGGTAAGAGAGATTTTTTTCCATTATCAAATGCTCTCTTCAAGCTCACTTTGAGATATTTTGACACTCATTGGGGTAAAAGAAAAATGTGAAATGAAAAGAAGGGTAAAAATTTTTCTTGAAGTGAAAAAAATGAAGAGTAAAAAAATATAAAAAAATGAAAGAGTTCACAAAAACATCTCTTATCAACGCTCATAAAAGAGTTGATAAAGATTTTCTTGAAGCTCACTTGGAGGTCTTTTTAATCCGTTGGAGTGAAAAAGAGGCGAAATGAAAAAGTGAAAAAGAAAAGAATCATTTCTTTAAATGAAAGGAAGAGTAAAAAATGATTTTCACAGATGATGAATGAAAGATGAATGAAAAATTTTCACAAAAAATGTCTCTCAGTCAACACTCATTAAAAAAAGTTGAGTTGGCAAAGATTTTTCCTAAAGCCCATTATGAGATCTCTTTCCACGAAAAAAATGAAGTAGAGAATTCAATTGGTAGATTAACAAAGCGGAAATCAAGTTCATAATTATCGCTTGAAATCCATTTTTAAAAAGCAAATCAAAATTATCAAGTTAATGACCTAACCATGTTAAGGGTCACAACTTAAAGAATCAATGGTCAAGGCTTAAAAAGCATTGAAGAGTCAAGACCTAAATGCCTCATGTATAGCGACAAATGCAACTCCGAAGTTTTAAAAACCAAGAGTCAAAGATTTAAGGAGTTTCACAAGTCGAGGAGCTAGAGATTTTACAAGCACAAAGAGCCAAAGTCTTCGATAAAAAGAAAGCAAAAGTGACAAAAGTGAGTGCAACTCGTAAATGTAGAGTAGCCGTAGCTTGAACTGAGCGATGTGTCAAGACATAAACTCACATAAAGAAAAAGAAATCGAAGAGGGCCACATCCGCAAAGCCAAAAGGATCGTCCGACATACTTTTAGATCATTTGGTTACCTCGCAACTAGTCGTAAGTAAACTGTAATGTAACCCTGGTTTTACATGTAAAATCTTTGCTTTTAGTTTCTGTGAAATCGGTTTTACATGTAAATGCTTGTGAGTTTGTAGTACGTTTGTGCATTTCAACTTACGACAAAATTTTGTCAGTAAAGTTGAAATGCATTTGACAAAACATTTGGGCTTAAAATCACCATTCTTCACTCTCCAAATTATGCATTAAAAGAAAATAAAAACTTACATGTAATCAATTGTTAATATAATTAAACTTATACTTATTTATATTTTATTAAATTTATTTTTTTATTTAAAATATACCAATTTGTATTTAATTGTAATTAAAAAAAATATTTTTTTATATAAAATTAAAGAATTTTATATATTTTTATTTTAATAAAATTATTATTAAGTTAAATAATTAATTAATTTACATTAGTGTTAAGAGTAGATGGGGAGAGTTAAATTAATTATTTAGAGTTAGTATTTAATTATTTAAGTTTCTTATTATTATTTGGCTTAGTTATTTGAGTTTCTGATTATTATTTTTAAATGTAATAAATACTTTATTAAATCATTTAATTTAATTTAAAAATTAAATTAAATTAAATTAAATTAATTATTTTAGTTTAAATTATAAAATGCATTAAATAATTAATAATAATACAAGTATATTAGGGGGTAATCTCACCCCTCTACTTACATGGTGACCAGTATCTTCTAGCTTACATCAAACCAAACAAATTAAAAAGTAATGCAGCATTTTTCAGATTCATGAAACCAAACAGCAGATGATGTAAATAGAAATGCAGCATTTTTACTTACACTGTAATTTCACTTACAGACAACCAAACAGCCTTAGTGAAGGAGCTAAGAGCATCAGTCAAGCAAAAAAAAAAATTTTGAAGAGCATGATAGAAATAGCTCTCTCGAAAAAAAATCTCTTGTTAAGCTCTCTTAGAGAATAGCTCTCTTACTTTTGTATTCTTGTCTATGATCATGTGTTTACATGCATCTTTGAAATTATTAAAAAAATTATTATGTTTACTCAGTTAATTCTCATTCACACTTGTTTCTTAATCGGAGGTTCCCATGACATTGTCTGGGGTAATTAATATTAGGGGCTTACCCCTAATAGGAGTCATGAACCCGCAATCATTTGAAACATAAAAAAATAAAATTTGATTTGTGATCCATGTTTTTCAATTGGTCAATCCTAATTAAAGGCCAGGTGGGTGGAAAGAAAGGAGCCCACATTATTCTTCTTTTTCTTCTTCTCTTACTACTGCTTCTTATTATCTATTTATTTATTTATTATTATTAACATAATTCTTCTTTTCTTGTTATTCTTGTTCTTATTTATTATTATTATTTATTTATTTATTTTTATTATTATATTTCCTTTTATTCTTCTTATTCTTATTTTTTTTATTATTCTTCATTTTTCTTCTTCTACTTCTACTGCTTATTATTTATTTATTTATTATTATCATTATTGTTATTATTAACTTATTCATATTTTTTATTATATTTCTTCTTATTCTTCCTCTTCTTCTTATTTTTTTATTATATTTTCTTTTCTTTTCTTTTTCTTCTTCTTCTTCTTCTTCTTCTGCTTCCTACTATAATTATTTATATATTATTCTTTTTCTTGTTCTTCTTCTTCTTCTTGTTCTTCTTGTTCTTCTTCTTTTTCTTCTTCTTCTTCTTCTTCTTATTATTATTATTATTATTATTATTATTATTATTATTATTATTATTATTATTATTTTCTCTCCTTCTTCTTCTTTATATACTATTAATTATTATTTTCCATATAATATATATTTCTTCTTCTTATTATTCTTATTTATTTATTTATTATTATTATTGTTAATTATTTTTCATGTAACATATCTCCGCTTTTTCTTCTTCTTGTTAGTTATTATTATTATTATTATTATTTGTTATTCTTCTTAGTTATTTATTCATTTTCTTATTTTTATTATATTTATTGTTCTTTTTCTTCTTCTACTTTTTCCACTCTTCTTATAATTAATTAGTTAATTTCATTATCATTATTATTATCTTATATTTATTATTTTTTACTATTTTTATTATATTTATTGTTCTTTTCTCTTCTTCTACATTTTATTATTATTATTATTATTGCTATTATTATTATTATTATCATCATCATCATCATTATTATTATTAGTTCCATATATATTATGATTTTTCATTATGATTATTATCTTATTATTATTATTATTATTATTATTATTATTTATTATTTGCTTTTTCATCTTTGTTATTTATTATTTTTATTGTGGCTCCTTTCTTTCCACCCGGCCTTTAATTGACTGACCGTTGAAAGCATGGATCACAAATCAAAATTTAATTTTTTTTTATATTTCAGATGATTGCGGGTTCATAACTCCTATTAGGCAAGCCCCACATTAATTACCCTCAGACAATGTCATGGGGAACCTCCGATTAAAGAAAACAAGCGTGAACGAAGTAACCAACAAACATGATAATCTATATTTAATTTCAAAGATGCATGCTAATACACGATCATAGACAAGAATACAAAGAAGAGAGCTATTCTCTAAGAGAGCTGAACAAGAGATTCTTTTGAGAAAGAGCTATTTTTATCACATGCCCTTCAAAAATTTATACCGGGCGCTCTTAGCTCCTGCAGGCTAATCGAAAAGTGTGTCGAAGATCCTAGCTTTGTCGATGTAGCCTCTCATTTTCTATGGGTTTGTGTCTTGAACATAGCTTAGTCCAAGCCGCGCAGCCCACCTCCACACTTCACGAGTTGCCCACTGGCCACTTTCTGTTTCTTTTTATCGTCAAGACCTTTGGCTCTTCAAGCGCTGTAAAATCTCCGCCTTGACTTCAGAAACTCAAGTCTTTGCTTTCAAGCGCTCAAACTTTCAGAGTTGCATTTGTCGTTTACATGATGCATTTGTAGGTCTTAGCTCTTCAATGTTTTTGAGCTCTTGACCATTTGATTTTTTAAAGTCGTGACCTTGTCATGGTTAGGTCATTAACTTGATAATTTTGGACTTGATTTTAAAATGAACCTCAAAACTCATGAGAGAGACCCTCATAATGAGCTTAGGGAAAATCTTTTGCCAACTCAACTTTTCAAATGAGTTGATTTGAGAAACATCTTTCTTCATGAAAATTTTCATTCATTTTCATCCATCATTTTTCTCGTGAAATTTTCATTTTTACTCTTCCTTTCATTTCAAGAAAAGATTTTTTTTTTTTTACTTTATGCACCTCTTTCACTCCAACGGTGTCAAAAGACCTCCAAGCGAGTTTTTAAAGAAATCAACTTTTTATGAGTGTTGATTTATATTTTTCTGAACTTTTCTATTTTTTTTACCACTTCAAGAATTTTTTATTCTTCTTTTCATTTCACCTTTACTCCAATGAGTCAAAGGACCTCAAAAGGAGCTTGAAGAAATGGTTTGATTTTTTAGAAAAAATTTCTTTTTACTTCTCAAAGGTTTCAAGACTTCAAGGTAGTGGAATTAGAGAAATATAAAAATTTCACATCTCAAGGAAGTCAAGGCTTCGATGGAATGAGAGAAATTTCATGAAAAATTTCTTGATAATTCTAAAACCAAAAGCTCAAGGTGGAATTAAGAGAAAATTTGTTACCGTTCCCAAGAGAGCCAAAGTCTTGAATTAGAGAAAAATAGAATCACCCCAAGAGAGCCAAAGTCTCATGGTGGAATTAGAGAAATATGAAAATTTTTCTCGAGTACCTCTCAAGAAGTGTTCAAAGCTCAAGGTGGAATTAGAGAAAATATGAAAATTTCCTCATTACCCCAAGAGAGCACAAAGCTTCATGGTGGAATTAGAGAAAATATGAAAATTTTTCTAGATTACTCCAAGAAAACCAAAGCTCAAGAATTAGAGAAAATATGTACTCATTACCCTAAGAGGAGCTAAGGCTTCATGGTGGAATTAGAAAAATATGAAAATTTTCTCGTTCTACTATGTGGCTCGAGGTGAATTAGAGTAGAATAGTGAAAATTTTCTAGATTCCAAGAAAGCCAGCTCAAGGTGGTAATTAGAAAATATGAAAATTTTCTAGATTCTAAGAGGTGGCTTCATTTGTAGATTAGAAATATAGTGTAATTTTCTCGTTATTCCCCAAGAAGCTAAAGCTTGGGTGGTAATTGAGAAATTTTATGAAAGTCTCGTTACCCCGAGAGTTCAAGGTGGAATTAGAGAAATTTCATAGGATTTTTCTAAAGGAAGCCTGCGAAGAAAATTACCAAAATACCCCCACTCAAATTCATCCTTTACTTTTTTTTTTCCTCATTTTTTACTTTTTTTTTAACCCATCCTTTCATTTTCCCATATTTTCCTTTCTTCTCTCATTTACTCACCCTTCCATTTTTCCATATTTTTGTCTTCTTTTTTCAAATTCATCCTTCTTTTTTCCATATTCTTGTCTTCTCTCTTTTTTTTCAAATTCACTCTTCATTTTTTCCATATTTTTTTCCTTCTCTCTTTTTTTTTTTCATTTCACCCTTCATTTTTATTTTCCTTTCTTTTTTTTTTTTTCACCAACTTTTCACCATTTTTTTCATCTTTTTTTCATTTTCATCCCTCATTTTTTTCAATTTTTATTAATTTTTTCTTTTTATCCTTCATTTTTTCTTCTCTCTTTCTAACTCATTTTTTTTTAAATCATCCTTCATTTTTTTTATTTTTTTAATTTTTTTTCTTCATTTCTTTCATCATTTTTTTTTTTTGCAAAATGCCCTCACAAATAAATTCCTTCCTGCCTTCAAAACAAAATATTGTTCTCTAAGGAGAACCATATGGGTGCTGCTAGTGAGAATAAAAGCAGGTAGCCTGCGTAAATACCGAACAAACAATGTCTTTCCTTTCGAGCTTGCAGCCATTCATTTGGTATAATAGCACTTAAAGTGATGCAATATCCTCTGCTCAAGCTTGTTTGTTTGTCCTTGATCACATCACCAAATGATGAATACTATTCTATTCAGTCTACCATCATCCCAGTGCATGGAAGAGAAATAACATGGTTATTAACTATCAATCACTTTCTTATTCTTGCCGTCTTTCTCCAATACAGAATTCGATACTATGTACTGACTTAGCATGGCCTCTTTGGAATAGGGAGGCGAAGTGCACTTTGAATGAGACACAATCATCTCCAGCCCCGCCAAACATCAAGCACAAGAAATTGGCCTAGTTACCTTGCATAGATTACTCTCTGTCTCAACTTGGCCAGTCTATCAACCTAGAATGCTTGTAAATTATTAGCTTCATCTTCAATAGGAAACTTTAGAGACTTTCAACCATCTTAGATGCAGTCTTAAAGAATCCTGTGCTCTGTGACCACAGACATGCAAACTCTCTGTGTCTTCTTCATAGACCGGCCTCGTACTTTCTCAATCTCACCTTTTGCAGAACCTTTACTGATAAGGATCCCAAC
>NW_024087411.1:0-24815 GCF_009730915.1 Dioscorea cayenensis subsp. rotundata | reverse complement strand
AATATCTAACTCTATCATTGTGGGAGCTGAGTATGATGTAGTGGCAAAAGATCTCTCTGCTCTAATGTCCCTTTGCTACTCCATTCAATCTACTGCAATATTAATCAAATATATCTTTTTTTCAGTGTAGAATGAAACCGCAGGGAGTTCACTTGGCATTGGATGTCTCTATTCTTTTCTCTTTAATGATAGAATTATTCATTTTAATTACCACTATTAGCTAGTACTCTTAATTAGCCTCTGTATTTATCTTCTTCTTTTTTTCTGGTCATCCTTTTATTTTCATTTTCATTTTACACGGGTCTTCCTTAATTAACATCCAAATAGTACGTTCTTGTTTTATTATATTTTAACTTATATATACTTCTTGTTAATGTTGAAGTTGATTAGAAGCTGTATGGTTGGCAGTTAGTGTGAAGTGTAAGTATGGTTCAAAGGTGTTTGAATAGGTCAAAGGAGTCAGTTGTCTTTATTATGTGTGTTAATTGAGTTGGTGGGTGGGTTGTAATTAAAAGCCGTTTATATAATATGTGTGTATCATGCATTGCATGACAGTTATCCAGTGTACTTTATTTTCAAGTGCAATTGCAAGTATATATATATATATGTTAATATATATATATATATATATATAGACTTCTGATCATGGTTCTCGATTAAGAACGAACAACAGTTAACAAAAAACTTGGTTAATATATCCATTTTATTATTAAAAACCACCATAATGTCAATAATTCAAGACTGTCATGCACGCATGACATGAATAATTAATAATTAGTTTAAACATCTTCCTTGATAGCTGAACTATAACCAGTCTGATCATCATAAAACTTAGACCACAGCATCACTCCTCCATACTTCCCTGACTTCTTTATCAACGGCAACACCTCCGACGTCAGCTCCTCCACCTCAACAAACCCCACTCCCGGCGGCCTCCTGCGACGCCGGCAAACCCAAGAAATATCTTCTTAGCATTGATCTGATCACTAGTCCACTGTTCCCATGCATCACCAAAACCCTTATTACCACCAGACTTGAACTGACACTGTGGATTATTATAGAATTGCACCCAAACATTATCAAACACTCCGGCACTCAGTGCTTTTCCGACGAACTTATCCGGGAACGGGCATTGTGGCGCCGCTGTCAAGATTATCTTCGATTTGTTTCCTTTACTACCACCGAAAGACGATAAGGATCTTGCAAGATCATCATAGTGATCACCATCACCAAGTTCGATATCAAAATCAACACCGTCGAGCACCGCATCACCGAAAGGCCTTTCGGAGGAGGACTTGCCGGAGAGGAAGTTGTTGAAGATATAAAGAGCTACTTGCCTTGCATCTTCTTTGGAGGATAGAGAGTAGTCACCTAATGCACCTCCAATGGAGAGAATAACTTTGATGCCTTTGGCTTGGCATGATTTGATGTCTTTGTTGAGACTGGTGCACCCGTTGGAATCATCAGTGTTGCAGTGGCCGGCGAGGTCCAGGTTTGGCTTCCGACCATTGCCAAATTTGTTGAGGAAACTGATGTTTATGAATGCATAGTTTCCAGTTGCGCATGTTTGAGCCAGAGTTCCTTCTTTATCATATTGGCCCCAGTATATAGTAATGCTTCCATCTCTTGCATGAGAGCTTGTAAAAAGAGCTTATGCAGAAGAAGAAGATGAAGAAGAGGAACCAGCGAGCCATTGTTATTCACTAATTGGTAATTAATTAGATGAAGAATTAATGTGAATGATGGTGCATGGAGTGTATTTATATTGATCAATATGTTGTAATTAATGGAGATCGAGTGTATATCTTAATTTGTAAACAAGAATAAGACGTACAGAAGAGTCTTGCTCTTCAGTAACAGTACTCATTGCAGTAAATTGACTAGGCAGGTTGTATTTGTACTGCCATGTTCAGTATGTATTGGTTGATGGCATCTGCAAGACTGCAAGAAAAATTTCAATAGAATAGGTCATGCATGGTTTTTGGAGATTTCTCATATGGTGACAGTTTTGATATATTAATTAAAATCTCTTTTCAATTTTTAATCTTTAAAAAAATTCAGTTGATGATTTTGGTATATTACATGTCTATATAATTAATTTAGAAAAAGGTAGGAAATTAATTGGATTGAACTTATAAGCGATGACTTGGTTAATGTTTTTGACTCATGTACGTGATTTCTTGCATCTCATGCAATGTCAAAATAATAATAAACATCAACGGGAGATTAATTGTTGATTAATAAATTAATTTTAAAATATTTAGCCTGTGTGTTTATTGACATATATAGACATAATAATAAACATTTGTTGTGTTTGTTCATTTGATTTTTTCATTTGGGTGTAGACATATATGAACAAAAGAGCATGTTTGTTGAATTTTTATGATTGATCATGCATACCAGCCTGGTCTGATCTTATGATCATGACTGTCTCTTTTGTTTAGGCAGAAAGATGATCTTAAACACCAGGCAAATGGCACCTTCCCTTAATTAAAAAGACATGAACGAGTTCTTATTAATTAATTGGATTCTTTTTGTAGGAATCATGCGACTAGCTCAACGGTAATTACCCATACTTGTGATAGAGTTTTTCGAGTTCAAATCTCTCATATTACAATTCACATTTTTGGTCTCCCTACAAGAGTTTTGTGTGAATACTTACTCGCTTTTCCCTTCCAGATGTTATATGGCAGAGGTTTATCTTCGATGGCAGTCCAAGTCATCAGTAATTGGGACACATCCGTACCCGTTTATCTTTCATTTTGTCGCTTGTCGACTTCGTTGAAAAAAAATTGGATATTTTGTGCAATGGTTATTTAAAATTTATTTCATTTAAAATTATGCGTTTTATTGAACTTATATAGGATGACAAAATCAATATGAATGATCAAAATAATATCAATCTTATGGTCATTTATTAGAGATACACATCATAGCTTGTATGAACCAAATATTTCATGATACTACAAATATAGGTAGGTTTCAATATGAGAAAATCAATTTCAATATATTTTTAATTTATATATCATGAGTACTTTCATCTATCATTGAAAATTATTTGTGATCTTAATTTGACTCTCAAATGGTGTCTCCAGTCAGTGCTATGTTTCACGTTTAAAAAAGAAAAAGGAAAAGAATATGCATGCAATACCTATAAGTCTTTGTCCTGAAATTAAAATTCTTTTATTAATCAATTTTTTAAAAACAAAATCTTGTTTCATTACACACTTGTTTTCAATATTACTCGAAAAAAAATATATATATATATATATATATATAATTTATTTATAAAGGAAGACTCACTTATATATTTTCATGCAAAACTTTGAGTAAATTTGAAGTTAAGGATAAAGTGGTATATTAAATAGTAAGTGGGAATCAAGCAATAATATATAGTGACTAGCTAGTCTTCATATGCAAACGTCCGCAGTTGACTCACTTGTTTTTCATGTGAGACTTTGAGTAAGTTTGAAGTTGAGGATAAAGTGGTATGTTAAATAATATGAGGGAATCAAGGAATAATAGTGGATAGATAATCTTCTTATGTAAGAGTCTTTGTTAATTATGAAGGTGGAGGTGAGGAATGAGGATTCTTAAAGTGGTGGATGATTGAGGATCTTGTTCTATATATTGATTTATTTGGATCAGATCGAACATGTTCTTTTCATTAATTTCTTTTGCTATTTTTTTGGCAAACTTAATTTGTGTATATATCCCTTGTTATGAAAGGTTTAAGTCAAGCTCACCAATACTCATTTGTTCTGTAAAAGTACCAACTAGATAGGTACACTATGCTTGCACTAGTCTTAGCTTAGGAGGTGGCATTATGTATATCAGTATATGTTGTTTTTTGTTCACTATAGCTAGCTATCAAGTGTTGCATTATTAGTTATCTCTCTCAAAAACAAAAAAACAAAAACAAAAACAAAAGTGTTGCATTAATTATTAGTCTGTACGTGATAGTAGAATTAACAGGCTCGCTCCCTGTATATCCTTGAACTTTCTTCTTGTTTTTTTAAGGAGACTTTTGAATTAAGTTATCAAATGTTCTCTATATAATATTCATGCTTAATACAGAATTATTTTATTTATTAAAAATAGATATATGAAATTGTATGCGTATATATATATATATAATTTTGATTTGCATGGACTTGATTAAAGCATTCATTTATTAACAGGATAAACACCAAAGGAAAGGGTAATTAAATAATGGCTAGCAAATCAATTATTGGAGGGTAAATTAAGTTGCTCAATTTATCATCTTAATTATATTTGACTTGAATTGCTTCTTCTCATATATTTGTTAATTAAGTTGCTCTGTATTTTGATTTGCAGTGAGCAAAAGCAAGACAGGAAGAAAGAGAAAATGAAACAAGTTGGGAAGGCGAAGTCAACCGTCTGGAGACACAGGCCTGCCCAGCTACAAGGATAAAAGAACTACTCCTGATCAGCAGTGTGCACCGAATCGCCGATGAAATTAGTGGGTCTAATGCCCAGGAAGTTGAGGGAGCGCTTGATCCTTTGAGTGGCCTCAGTGGTATCCCGATGAAGGTTCTCTAAATCTGCTGAAAGCCAAGAAAGCAGATATTAGCGGACTTGTATAAAAATTGAAATAATAGGTAGGCAAGTAAGGTTAAAAAAATGCGATTGCTTCGCTCAAGCCAAAAAATTCCAGATTATGGCTCTAGAACAAAGGTCCCCAGTGTTCGACGAGAGGAAGTTAATCGGGGGATCCAAATGGTCCAAATATTGAGATCATCGAGGATGGGGAAGACTCAATATCAAGGTTTTGTCTCGAAGAAGGACCAAATACACTCCAGCGATTTGCAATCAAGAAAAAAGATGTTCCACTGTTTCCGAATTATTATGACAAAGAATGCATGTGTCGGTGGCATTAGGATTACAGCCTTTTTTGAATAGATTATCAAGAGTAAGAATTTTGTTTTCTCTGAACAACCAGCAGAATAAAGTGATTTTGCTTGGGGATTTGGATTTCCAGAAATGAGGATCTGGATTTTGTTTAATATATCAAAACTGTCACCATATGAGAAATCTCCAAAAACCATGCATGACCTATTCTATTGAAATTTTTCTTGCAGTCTTGCAGATGCCATCAACCAATTAATACATACTGAACATGGCAGTACAAATACAACCTGCCTAGTCAATTTACTGCAATGAGTACTGTTACTGAAGAGCAAGACTCTTCTGTACGTCTTATTCTTGTTTACAAATTAAGATATACACTCGATCTCCATTAATTACAACATATTGATCAATATAAATACACTCCATGCACCATCATTCACATTAATTCTTCATCTAATTAATTACCAATTAGTGAATAACAATGGCTCGCTGGTTCCTCTTCTTCATCTTCTTCTTCTGCATAAGCTCTTTTACAAGCTCTCATGCAAGAGATGGAAGCATTGCTATATACTGGGGCCAATATGATAAAGAAGGAACTCTGGCTCAAACATGCGCAACTGGAAACTATGCATTCATAAACATCAGTTTCCTCAACAAATTTGGCAATGGTCGGAAGCCAAACCTGGACCTCGCCGGCCACTGCAACACTGATGATTCCAACGGGTGCACCAGTCTCAACAAAGACATCAAATCATGCCAAGCCAAAGGCATCAAAGTTATTCTCTCCATTGGAGGTGCATTAGGTGACTACTCTCTATCCTCCAAAGAAGATGCAAGGCAAGTAGCTCTTTATATCTTCAACAACTTCCTCTCCGGCAAGTCCTCCTCCGAAAGGCCTTTCGGTGATGCGGTGCTCGACGGTGTTGATTTTGATATCGAACTTGGTGATGGTGATCACTATGATGATCTTGCAAGATCCTTATCGTCTTTCGGTGGTAGTAAAGGAAACAAATCGAAGATAATCTTGACAGCGGCGCCACAATGCCCGTTCCCGGATAAGTTCGTCGGAAAAGCACTGAGTGCCGGAGTGTTTGATAATGTTTGGGTGCAATTCTATAATAATCCACAGTGTCAGTTCAAGTCTGGTGGTAATAAGGGTTTTGGTGATGCATGGGAACAGTGGACTAGTGATCAGATCAATGCTAAGAAGATATTTCTTGGGTTGCCGGCGTCGCAGGAGGCCGCCGGGAGTGGGTTTGTTGAGGTGGAGGAGCTGACGTCGGAGGTGTTGCCGTTGATAAAGAAGTCAGGGAAGTATGGAGGAGTGATGCTGTGGTCTAAGTTTTATGATGATCAGACTGGTTATAGTTCAGCTATCAAGGAAGATGTTTAAACTAATTATTAATTATTCATGTCATGCGTGCATGACAGTCTTGAATTGTTGACATTATGGTGGTTTTTTTTTTTAATAATAAAATGGATATATTAACCAAGTTTTTTGTTAACTGTTGTTCGTTCTTAATCGAGAACCATGATCAGAAGTCTATATATATATATATATATATATTAACATATATATATATATACTTGCAATTGCACTTGAAAATAAAGTACACTGGATAACTGTCATGCAATGCATGATACACACATATTATATAAACGGCTTTTAATTACAACCCACCCACCAACTCAATTAACACACATAATAAAGACAACTGACTCCTTTGACCTATTCAAACACCTTTGAACCATACTTACACTTCACACTAACTGCCAACCATACAGCTTCTAATCAACTTCAACATTAACAAGAAGTATATATAAGTTAAAAATATAATAAAAACAAGAACGTACTATTTGGATGTTAATTAAGGAAGACCCGTGTAAAAATGAAAATGAAAAATAAAAAGGATGACCAGAAAAAAAGAAGAAGATAAATACAGAGGCTAATTAAGAGTACTAGCTAATAGTGGTAATTAAAATGAATAATTCTATCATTAAAGAGAAAAAGAATAGAGACATCCAATGCCAAGTGAACTCCCTGCGGTTTCATTCTACACTGAAAAAGATATATTTGATTAATATTGCAGTAAGATTGAATGGAGTAGCAAAGGGACATTAGAGCAGAGAGATCTTTTGCCACTACATCATACTCAGCTCCCACAATGATAGAGTTAGATATTTCATTTTTTTCTCTTCATTCATGAAGTCAATGGTTTGGTCCATACATGATAGGCTTATTTACATGTATTTCTCCAAATTCAACCCAGTCAAAGATATCGGTGCCAAATTAAAGCTGGTATCTGGCAACAGAGCAATTAAGGCTGCACTGCTTGAAGGGCTACCTTATGCCAAATTATTGATCATGTCTGACTATATATATATTAATGTAATTGTAATTTATAAATGTCAAGGCCTTTCGATGTATCCATGACTACTTCAATTAATTAGTACTATCATCTGACATAATAAAAAGCAAAGTTCCCCAATTTTTCATAGCTACTAATTAATTTAATGCTGTCGTAATTCACCACGTATTTTTGTTGTTTTTATACATGACTACCGTGCAATAAAAAAATTTATAATTAATGCCAATTAATATCAAGTGTAGTATATATAATGTCAATTCAGTCGGTCACTTAATTAATTTCTTCAGTTTTGAACTCACCTGTATATGTAATTAACTTACATGCACGCATGCATGAACCTTAACCAAACAAACCAACGAAAGGCCGGCCTACATATAATTAATTCGTTAATCGAGCAAATGAAGATGACCTTCTTGAACCACAACCAAACATATAAACGACGCTCGAACTTGGATTCAAGATCACATTCACTATTATTACTCTGCGTACGCTCTCATCCACCAGCTATATATCCCATCAAATCTCACAACTAGACCTCAATTTTATATTGCTTTCTGCCCATGGCCATGGTTAATTAATTATACTCAGAGTATAATTAACCAATTGATGCATGCATTTCAGCTTTAGACGCTGACATGCAACCATAATCAGATTTCCGGGCACGCAATATTACTTAATTAATTAAATATCTTGGATGATTAACTTAATTGGGATATGCCTTTTAATATACCAGATCCCGTGCATGAGAATTAATAATGTACGTGTCTATATAAAGGACCAGCTGCTTCTTGCTTTACATCATGCATGCATGCACAATTAATTAACCAAACAATATATATAGTTCTACTTGATTTGTTTGTAATTAATTAATCATGGCTCAAAGCGAGAAACTAGGTGTAATGCTGTCCATGTTGGGTGTCATGGCCTCACTGTTTCTCATGATCATCATTCCAAGATCTGACGCAGGCAGCATTGCAATATACTGGGGACAAAACGGCAACGAAGGAACTCTCGCTGACACCTGTGCAACTGGAAACTATGCTTTTGTCAACCTGGCTTTCCTCTGTGTCTTTGGCAATGGCCAAAACCCACAGCTCAACCTGGCAGGTCACTGTGACCCTTCCTCCAACAACGGCTGTGCCGGACTCAGCCAAGACATCAAATCATGTCAATCCCAAGGTGTCAAAGTCATCCTCTCCATCGGCGGTGGCGCCGGAGCTTACGCTCTCGCATCCAAAGATGATGCCAGGCAAGTGGCCCAGTACCTCTGGAACAACTACTTGGGAGGTCAATCATCTGATCAGAGGCCATTAGGAGATGCGGTGCTTGATGGTGTGGACTTTGATATAGAAGGTGGCAGCCCTGCTCACTATGATGATCTGGCCAGGTATCTCTCTGGTTACAGTGCTACTAAGGGTAGCAAGAAGGTGTACTTGACCGCAGCTCCACAGTGCCCGTACCCGGACGCGTGGGTGGGTGGAGCTCTTGACACTGGCCTGTTTGATTATGTTTGGGTGCAGTTCTATAATAACCCTCCGTGCCAGTACCAGTCTGGTTCTGTGACTAACCTTGATGATGCTTGGAAGCAGTGGACGTCTGGTATCAAAGCTAAGAACATATTTCTGGGTTTGCCAGCTGCTCCTGATGCTGCTGGGAGTGGGTTCATTCCGGTTGGAGATTTGACTTCTCAGGTGTTGCCATCGCTCAAGAGGTCTGATGTGTACGGTGGTGTTATGCTGTGGTCTAAGTATTATGATGACCACACTGGTTATAGCTCTGCTATCAAGCATGACGTTTGAAGTTTCTTGCTGATCTGCTCTGTGCTCTGCTCTACTCTGCTCTGCTCTGCTCTGCTCTGCTCTGCTCTGCTCTGTCTTCATGTGGTCTTTGTGTTTTCTATATTATCATGAACTGGTTAATTTGTTGTGTAATTAATCGAGCTTTTGCTTTAATGAAAAAAAAAGTTGTGTGACTGTCATTCTCAAGCGGTATAATTGGCTTGATCTCGGTGATTTCTTTTTTATGCAGAAGTTGATAAAACATTGTATATTAATTATTAATAGGTGATAACAAAGCGAGCACGTAAAATGAATAAAAAAAAACTAGATACAAAAATGAATAAAAAAAGTTAAAAATTAAAAAAATTACTAAGATGGTTGTCGAAAATAAAAACTAGATACATTTTGGAAAAGTGGTATCCAATGATCTATAAATGTATGTTTTTGGGTCAACAAAACCACCCGGAGTGATTTGATGATGAAAACAAAACTAGAAATTAACATTATTCTCAAAGCTCCAAATTTTGAAGTCAACCGAGCCAAGGAAAGATTTTCTCAAAGAGCACTGCTGAGACAGCAGAAAATAGTTACCCACAAAGGTGAATAAAGAGGAAAGAAAGCTAGGCAGCGAATCATGAACGAACAAAGAAGGTTATGATGTGTCAAGTAAAAGATCCGACTAGAAATTCTGTGGGGCTTCATTCCAAAAGGAAAAGCAAAACCTTATCTCGCAAAGACAAGGGAAAATACAGGACTAGAACTCAAGCAAGATGTGTAAAATCCCCACCCCAAAAGAACAATTTTCTTAATGAGGGTTGTGATATAAGTACCAGATGAGACCCCTACAATGTCAGTTAAAAAGAATAACTTGAGACCAGTAGTATGACTAGTTAGAGAACCTATACCACCACTATTTATCTAATAGAGCCTTGTCAAAATCTTATGGTTTAAGCATACCCCAACAAACCCTCTTAATTACAAAATTTGCACAGCAAATTCCATACTTCAAGAAGGAATCACTAAGGACCAATATCAGACCCCATGCTAGAGACAATCTCTCCATACCACTTCTTTTACATGAATGACCCAACTTGATAGACAAAGGATTGACATCCAATAAAGATCACTCTGGGCTCTTCGATCACCACCGCTGACCGCTGAAATTTCTATAGTGCAATAGGTTTAGCAAAGAAATAACGCACAAAATAAAGTGTATGAAAATTATGTATCTCTACAACAATAGATTCAACTGCATACATTATTGCATTTCCACTAGCCACCTACCACGTGACACCTATCATAATGCCGTGACCATATCTTGAGTTTAATGAAATGTAGAATATGGATATACAAAAACAGAACCCATCCCAATGGCAAGGCAGAAAAAATTAGATTGTTAAGTAATACTACTCCCAAACTCCTTAATATAAGAACTGATCCCAGAAATATCACAAGAATATCAGGGAAAAACCAGCTTTTTCTTCCCCCTGGTTCATTTTTTTGCCCACTCAGCATCAAACAGGAAAACTAAACAATCAGCGCTAAATCAGTCGTAGGAATTGAAACGGGGATTATGATGGCTACTACCTTCACACATTCTGCCTACCAGTGTATCAAACAGGAAAACTAAATGATCAGCGTTAAATCAGCCATAGGAATTGAAGCAGGGAATATGACGATTACTACCTTAACATATTCTGCCTACTATACCATCAAACTAAACCATCAAAATAAATTAAAAAGAGATGCCTGGACCTATAAACCCAAAAAACAAATGGCCATAATGAAGGTAAGAGCCAAAGCTTTCCAATAAGAAAACATAAATAGAAAATTTAGCTTTGTTGCGGGTGCTCCTCCTTTGAAGGCCGGCGAAAATAGTACCTGATAAATATTTGCAAATGACAATGTTAGAATTGAAAGTATTTAAGAGAAAATGTTGAGGCTGTAAAAAAGAAGGGAAGCGACATCAACAACCACTTACACATAGATTTTAATACCATGGATTGAAGCATACTTCCTGAGCAGACGTTCCACGGTATACCACTCTGAACGATGGGATCCATCTTGGTAGCCAATTCGTGGCATATGAATAGATGCTTTGGTAAATTGGACAGAACAAGAGAAAAATCAACACGGGAATGAATATTCATCAATAGCAAAATTATTTGCTTGGGTTTTCTGAAAATGAAGCATGGAATAGCATAAAATAATAAAGGCCATAGGGCTCATATAGATGCAATCCTTGCACTGAGCAGACTAATGGTGCTATGTATTACCAAATGGATGGCCAATTAGGAACATAACCTTCTAAAAAAATAAATTTGACACTCACTTCTTTGCCTATGTGAAGCAAATCCGAGGTGATATGTTGAAGCAAGATGTATGTAGGAGATATTCAATTTCATGCAAACTACACTACAATCACTGACCACTGAGACATCAAAGTCAGTTGCAATCAAAATCACCATAATGCTCATCTCTGTTTCATATTCCATCTCCAGACCCCAAAACTAGTGATGCCTATTCTTTAATTAGGAGAGAATGGAAATAATTGTATTTGGTTTCGTGAGTAGATGACCAGGTCTACTCAGGACACACAGTGTGAAAAACATGGCTACAAAGCTAAAATTGATGACATGCTGCATCCATATTAAAATTTTAAGCATTGCGGCATGCGAAATATTACACGGATGCCATACATATTTTTACAACATAAATAGTTACTTATCCCAATTCATAAGCCTTTGTGGTTTTAGTGTCACAAAGGCATCAGCATATGAAGATGAGATCACTTGAGATTGTAAAACGTGACTACTGATGAGGAATTTGGTTTTACAACAGATACAGGTAGAGACGAATACCGGATTGTTGAGCAGCCGTAAAGGATGCCTTGGCCAAGCATCGTTCTAAATCAGGCATTGAGATGTTGCTTCGTGGAACTTTCCGTCTAGGATTATATGATTGAACAACAGCTAAGGCCACCAACAAAGGAACAGCTGTGGTTGTATTACTGTCACCATCCAAACCTAGTAAGACAAGCTCAAAAATTAGGGAAACTCTAAATTGGAACTCCGCTGCATTTTAGTTAATTCGCATAAAATGAAAACATAAAAGTATGAATAGCAACAACACAAATGAAAGAAGAAATGAGATTGAAAGATAACTGGTCAAATGAATCAAGTGAAGATCACCCATATGCAGATCACCGCACTCGAAAGCTTGACGATAGGCATCCGGGATGCTTGAAGAAAGATTAGCAAGCGCATCAAACATCCCTCCTCGACCCCAATTTCCAGAAGTATCTACACAACTGATGAGAGAGTTCAAAGGCATCATCAGTATCACAACAGAAGAAAACTATGTTGGAAGAACAGGAACAAATATAAAAATAAAATACATAAAGAGACAAGGAGCTCAAAAGCTCAAGGGAAAACAAAGAAAAAAGATTTAGGAAATGGGGATTTGGCCATACTTAGAACAATGCATTTTCCCAAACTTCATAATAGAAATTACCTAAATATTATTGCAGGCTCCAACGAGCAAATGCTTGATGGCTTGGTACAATCTCCATACACAAATTGGACAGATCCTGAATCAGCTACAATTTGATCATCACCCATATGATCAGGATCTTTGACAGCTAATGACTTATAACCTAGAGCCTCCCACTTTGCCAACTTTTTTTCTGCTGCTTTCTTTTGTTGAGCTTCACGGGTTGGTTGTGTTTCATCCAAAACATTTCTTCTCTTTCCTAGGGATAAAGCTGAAGCTTCAATGGATTGTGAAGCCTCTCGAAACTTCTCAACCCAAGATGAATATGCTGCCTCATCAAGTACGGAGTCAAACTTGGCGGAATCAGAAACACTTCTCATAAGTTCATTATCGAACAAATTAACCGGATTAATTTCGAACCTCTGCCCCTCCTGGGATGTCTCATGCTTGCGCATTTCAATAACCTTATTAACCATCGCATTCAAGTCAGCAATATTTTTTTCACTCAAGTTTTCAGCAGTAACATCAGTAGGATCAAACATCTGCAACCCAACAATGAGAGATCGCATGTCAACAGCCTCACCAACAAGTTTTCCTCCTTTCTGAGTATCATCCTTTTGGCCAACCACATTGTTGCTGAGATTCAGTTTTCTTTCTGCTCTCCTCATGATGACCTAAGACAGAAATAATTAGATTTACGATTTCCAAGAAAGATAATGTAACTAATTAATTCATCTAACATTGCCCCTTTTTTTCTGCTCCTGACCTCCTCAATTGAATGTTCTGTAACCAGATTTATGGATAATACATGATTCATTTGACCAATACGATGCGCTCGCTGTAAGGCCTGCTTGTCAACTTGTGGATTCCAATCTTGCTCATAAAATATAACCTAAGTCATAAGCATATGTCATTAACAAACAGCGAAGTAGCTAAGTAAATGATGATGTTTGTAAATTAATATGATATTAACATAATGAAGGTTCTATTTAAATTCTTGCAGTGAAGAATTTCAGAACAAAATTGATTTATAGCATCATTCTTGTGGACCTAACAACCCAAATAATTTGGGATTTTAAGAAAATAAGATATCAAATTTAATACTCAGACTAATTGCACGTTGTTCATGTATGCAATAATCTACAAATGATGTCCTTGAGCATGCTAATTAGTTGATGCTATTGTGCAGATTGAACAACAGAAAACTAACAATAAAAAGATGTCAAATTATAAATAATCAAATCAAAACAATCCCAAAAAAATTCGGTAACAAAAAAAAATGTTATGCAAATGATCTAATGTTTTCTAGTTAAAGCAAATAACTGAGTTTTCAAAGTTGGTAAAAACTATATAACATAACATACTTGTCTTGTCAATTTCTGCATATTATGTAACCAAGACGTAGTTACACTGAACTTTGGAAATATAAACAAAAAGGTATTCATCAGCCAACAACCCCAAACTTGGGGGAAAACAATGGAAAACTATCACAAAAGAATGGATTTAAAATCTTGTAAAAAAACTATTTTCATTATGGCCAAAACAAAACCAAAATCTGGAAACCTGACCTTGAAACCAAAATAATTTTGGTTTTCCCTTCACCCAAGTGAACTAAGCAAGCTCCTAGTTCTAACCACAAACAAATTAAGAAAGCCCCTATTTATATACAATAAATATAAAATCATTCGAAAAATGAAAAGAAATAAATGTTACAGTTTATGTGTATGATTCTACATTGAGTTCTCCAGAAACTCACAGTGTCTGCAGCAACAAGATTAAGACCAACACCTCCAGCTCTAGTTGAAATCATAAAAACAAATGCATCATTTGAATCTGCAGCAGGTTTAACAGGGCCTTCAGGTGGTTGCAGGCTGAAACTCCTTATTGCGGCAAAACGTTCTTCAGCACGCACAGAACCATCAAGGCGCTCGTAGGTATACTTGCGCAATTCTAAGAAATCCTGCCCGGATCACAAGAACACATCATAAAAGTTGGTAATGGTAGGAAACTGTAACTATCAGACTTGTCTTTGAACCCAAGTGAAGAATAGCAAAAGACAAGGACCTGTAGAATATCAAGCGTATGGGTCATCTGAGCAAATAACAGAACACGATGCCCTTCAGCACGCAATCTCTCAAGTAGCTGGTCCAAAACAATGAGCTTTCCGCTGGCCTAATGATTAAAATGCTCCAAACATGTGAGTTATAAGCAATAATGACCAGGACTTTTTCCATGATAAAAAATTGAGACGCAGAAAACTGAGCTTGTGCATTCAGATATGAGAGTCACCACTTCATTTCGATTCCTCAATTGATAAGAGTAAAAATTATTTTGGTTATAGACACTTAACTAACAGGCATTATCATTTATTTCAATATTACCAGAATCAAGTGCTCTCCTTCTTCATATGGCTCAGGTTCAATGCCAATGAACAAGTAGGGATGGCTGCATGCTTTTCGTAGTTGTACTACCTGAAGCATAATTTAAAAGTAGGAAATTAAATGCCAAGTTACATAAAATTGTACATACATGCAGTTTTCTACATCGATCTAGCATCATTTATCATTCCATGCATTTCGGCCATTAAGGAACGAAATAGACAATGAGTAAGCTTGTGGAAGAAAGACATATAATTACAATCAAAATATGAACAAGAAGTTAAAAAAAGTATAACACATGGAAATTCAAGTATAAATCATTTAAATTATGGAAAAAAGAAATATAAGTACAACCAAATTTGAACAAGAAGGCAGAAAAAAGTGTAACACATAGATAGTGTCCATCAGATTATTTTCATGCCTGAAAACAAGTTTGGCTTTCTGATAATTCGTGGTGGATGACATAAAATGCAATTTTGGTCAACGCTGCATATTGTTTAAGAACTAAGTTCACAAAAGTTTAGCCTGATGGTAAAAATCAAAGAAACAGTAACAGCAAGTTGATTAGGACTCTTAAGCACACTTGGTTAACAGTTAAAGGATCCTAAAACATTATGTGCCAAAGAAAAAGGCTCAAACAAACAAAAGAAAAAACTCAATTAGCTTATTTGATCCAACAATCAGAACTATCTCTAACATAGCAATTAATCTGGACAATATATTAGATAAGACATTATATGCATTAATGATGAGGAAAACTTAAAACATAGCTAAAAAGAGAAGTTGAAAAATTGAACAACAATATTCTGTAAAGATTGATGGCTGGGAGCTCCGGATGAAAATGCAAGAAGTGTTGGAAGTTCCCTCCTCAATATCGACATGTAGACCTTCTTTTGCAGTGGTACTAATGGCACCATCCTATACCACAATATGGCAAACATACTAACATCAATACTCAAATAAAGAAAAGCAGCAGCTTCTGAGATTCTATAAACAGAAAGTTCAGTTAAATATTCAAATGCATAACAGTTGAGAATCTAACATTGTAATCTCAGTAAGGGGAGGCAACATCAAAGTTCCACTCTCAACAAGCTGCCTCTTAGTTCTCCTCAGCATGAATGCTCTTAGTATATGTTTCAGAATTTTGAACTGTTTCTCAACTCCATCCGCATCATAACCTATCCAGTAAAAAAAAATTAAAAAATTAAAAACAAATAATCATATAATCTGGAATGTCTCTTTTATATGAAACAAAATATGTAAATGTGAACGATAATGAGGAAGTCCAACAAGAAAAATCTTCAATAGATCTGATGCCAGGAAGGAGTTCAATCAACATTCATAACATTATGGACAAGAATACCAGACTCCCCATTAACAGCTAAACCAAAATAGCAAAGGCCAACAACATGAATAACCGGGCAAAGACCAACTATATGAACCTTAGATTTTCTATACAAAAAGAAAACAATAAGATGCAAAAACAGACAAAGCCACAAAAGAAGTGAAAGGTGCATGTTTCATATGAAAATGATCAAGTTGGCTTTCTCCTGATACATGCAAGTTTTCCAAAAAATAACGCAGCTAGAAATAGGTGCCTCATGACCACATCTTTATGTGGCAAGTTACAAAGAGGAACATAGACATTTCAAGGGTAAAATTTATGAAAAGACAAGTTATGGTGTTAAGGAAATGGTTTCCTTGTCAAGAACAAAGATGACATGTCATAAAATGACAAATTTAGTAAATATGTACCAAACAAATTTCCATATCAAAAAGGTCTTTCATGCCTAGATTTGTGAAGTCAAGAACAGAATTTAATCAAGGAAAAGTATATGGTGTTAAGGAAGTGGGTTTCCTTGTCAAGAAGAAAACCAATGACATGACAAAAAAAGACGAATATGCACCAAAGCACTATCCAAGTTAAACAAGTCCTTTCATGCCTAGATTTGAGAATGTCAAGCCCTGTAATTCAACGGAAAGACAGCCCCTTTCAATCTTCATCCTGCATATCTTATCTCAGCTCCACAACGAAACCACAAGCACCATGATAGTTAGCAAACTATATGTTGCATATGATCAGTTGCAAACCTTGTTCAAAAACAGTTAAAGGTTTTCAAATGTAACACCTTGCCATGAATGCAAAAAATTCATTTTGATGTGGTAGTAATTATTAATCCTTGAAGGCAAAGAAAACCATCACACACTTAAGTAACCTGTTGATGAACTTCTATCTTCATAAAATGTAGAAGTGAACTGCTCCAATGTTCCAAAAACAGCGGGCATACAAAAGTGCATCAAAGCCCATAGCTCAGTAAGATTATTTTGAATAGGAGTTCCTGTCATCAATAAGCGCCTTGGCATGATGAAATTTTGTTGAAGTACTTTATATAAAACCTGCAAAAAGAAGTTAAGTATAAGTGATTTACTCTTATATGGACTTGAAACAGCAAAATTGATACCAAGAAGTTCTGCACCAAAGGGTGGTTCTAAGTTACGCAAGTGTGATAAATGATATGTTGTCAAAAGTTCACAGAAAATGCTTTTTGACAATCAAAACAATTAATTGATCACAAAATATTTGCAGAACAGAAAAAACAGATTATTGCCACAAATCACTTTTAAAGCGTACAATCTCAAAATGCATCACCACTTTCAGTGACACATTTAAGCAGGCACGAGAAAATGGAACTGAAGCTCAAATCTTACGCTAGAAGGGTTTTTCAGGCGCTGAGCCTCATCAATTACTGCATAATGCCAAGGAATTTGAGAAAGAAAATCCTGATCGAGCAGTGCAACGTCATAAGTGGTGAGTAACACATCAAAAGGCAACTCCGTTTGTCCCTGTTAATGACAGGAGGAAACAAGAATACCATATGAAGGCAAAATCTTTGCATATCTTATTAGTTAACCAACAAAAGCAAGCAAACCAACAACAACAAGAATTAGAAAATGACTAACATTGATTGATGGAGGTTGCTTCTGCACATGCTCATGCATCATCCTCCTAAGATCACGCCGGCGTTCTTTGTCACCCAAGTACCTAAGTACCCTTAAAATCGGGCAAAACTTGGCAAATTCCGACATCCAACTATCCGTGACACTCAGAGGACACAACACCACTGGAAAAAAACAAAAAAAGACAGGCAGGGGTAAAATAGCTACCAAGAAATTCTAAAGCTCATCGGAGATAAACCAAGACTCACAGAACGGCCCCGTTGAGATGCCATTGACCTTCAGATAGCTCAACAAAGACATCGCCTGTAGAGTCTTTCCAAGTCCCATCTGCGATTAAACCAAGAAAAATTATCAAGAAATAGAAATCGGATCATGCCTAATACTGGAGTTCTCCAAAGCAAACCCCAGCCCCACCTCATCACCTGCGAGAAAGGCAATATCACAAGAAGAAATCATCTAGAGAGCGAGATGCAGAGAAGGTTTGGGATCAGAGAGCATACCAAGAAGGACGTTGACGCCGAGATGGTACCTACGGAGGAGCCATGAAACGCCTTCGAGCTGGTGAGATTTGAGACTAGCAGTGACGCCGAGGTGCGCCGGGTCCAAGAAAGGAGTTCCTTGTTCCCGTTGATCACTCTGGAGGACGATCTCAGCGGCAGCGAGGAGACGCCGGGGGTACTCCATCTCCGTCATTGCGAGCTCGGCCATTGCTGAGCTGCGAGAGCACCGGTGGGTTTGTTGCCTTCTTCGGATTCTACTCGTTTTTTTTAGTTTTTTTTTTAATTTAGTAGCAGTACTTGTTAAGGATCAGAAGTGCTTAATTTATTAAAAAAATAATTTTGGGTTTTTTTCAAAAAAAGCTAATCCAAATCCATTGACAAGTTACTTTTTTTAATATATATATATACACACAAATTAAATTCTTTTTGAAAAAAATTAAATATAAACTATAATAATAATCCAAAAACGTGACTTCAACATGAGGAAAAACAAGAACAAATAAAAATCGAGATATAAAAATAAAAATAAATAAAAATAACTGACCGAATTAAAGGGTAGTCACTAGGGATGGAGTACACATTGACACTATCCACACAAAGCACACAAAAAATAATAATAAATAAATAAAAATAATAAAACAACTGATAAAATGAAATCCACCCTCTAATATCCAACGTCTTAGTTATATCATTATTTCATATTAAAACTCCCATAAAATGAATATCTATGTAATGTCTTTCACAATTTAAAATATAGAATAATATCAAAATGGCAAATAAAAAAACTAAGAGCATCTTTCAAAAATAAAAATTATAAAATTAAATAATTATTGGAATATTACTCTTTTTAAAAACGTTTATAAAAAAATAACATTCTACCTCATGATTAAGCTATGTGACCTCTAAATTATTTTTATCACCCTTTCTATTTGATTTGTATTAATCTGGTCAAATAAAATTTTATATTATTGTGTTGAATATTATCACTGCAAAACAATATTTCATATTAATAAACTCAATTTTTATCAAAGTACAATTCAAATAAGCTTGGACCATTTGTCTGTCGAGAATTACCTTTTTCTACTTCATTATCACATCCAGGAGCGACTGAACTTACTGAAAAATATGTGGAGTTAATTGTATCACTAGTTAATTGTGTAAAATTTTTCACCTCAACGGTCAAGTCATCATGTATGCAGGAGACATTGTCTTCAGTGTCCACAAGGCGTGCTGAACAGGCATTTTGAAAAGCTGATCCAGTGTGACCTCCGTCTAAACGCATTGAGTCAAGAGCAAGAGATCATCTTGGAAACCCCGTATTTTGAACCTCATTCCCGTGTTTTCAATAATCCAGATGATAGCAAGCCTTATGCTTTTGATAGTACAAAAGATGACCTCAACACCCGCTTCTCGGGATTCCTTGGAACCAGGACATCATGTAATAGCAAATCCACATCATATTCAAAAAAAAAACTCTTTAAAAACTAAAAAAATTGATAAATCACTTCAATTAAAACTAAAAAAATACAACAAACACCACCAATACTAGTGAAAAAAAACAAAAGATGAGCAACAAAAAACACCATTAGTTGTGGTACAACTACTACAACATAACACAAAATAGAGGAAAAATAAGCTTCCTCTAAGGCAACTCCAAAAATCGCGCTAGCATGTGCTCTATTCTTGATTCTAATTTTATGTTAGAACCCTGCAAACCTCCTCCACCTGAGGTCCTAAGAACCCCAGGCTTCACCGAATGGAAGAAATGGAGTCTTCCAACTTCACTTTGGACCCCTTTGTCGTTGTTGATAACCAAGACAAAAGCATATGATTAATCTTCTAAATAAAGAACATGTGCTAGCACAATATTAACATTAAATATGCAATCATTTCTAGCAAGCCAAATATACCACATAAGGGTCTTAAGACTAAATCCCACATGTCCCTACTTGACAGCCTCACTAATGACCTCCAAGATCCCCGTACATGTCGCATAAAAGTAGGCGGGTCAGGTAGCTGTAGAAGACACATGAAGTAGTCTCACACTTGTTTGACAAAAGAACACTGGATGAACAAATGGTCAACAGATTCTATGTCAGAGTGGCATAACACGCATGTTGTTGTTGGAAGCTAATTACATCATTTTTTTACAAGATTATCTAGATAGAAGATTTTGTCTTTCCACACTAATCACCTAAATATGTTGATTTTCTTTGGGCAAGTATTACGACAGAAAAACCTAGCAACCGAGCACCGCAAACCTCTATCATTTAAAAAGTTATAGAATGACTTTTATCGAAAATGTACCATTCTCTATGAGCATCAACTGTTTCTAATCTCTCAATTCACCGATCGGTGCCCTTGATCGATTTCTATAATACAGAATATCCAAGTTCTCCATGAAGGGAGCCTCCTCCAATAGGTAAGCGAGGTCTCATACTGTGCCATTAGGTCATTGATTAGCTAAGAATTCCTCAAGCCACATGTACATGTGCGCTCTTCCATTGGGCCATAAATCTTTATAGAAAAAAGTATCCCCACATGTATTTATACTTTACAAGATGTAACTTTTTAAGACCATCAGACAATTAAATACCTTTTTCCAAAAGAATGATACCTATTTATCTAGTGAACATGTTCTAATGAGACAAACCGTAATTAAATTGGACGACGATGATGCCCCTATAAAAAAACTTTTAACATAAAAACACTTCCCTGTCTTATTTCCAAATCAAATATCGCATTCTAGATAAAACACTATATTCCTAAAACTAGTTTGATGCAATAAATTTATGTCAACATAATTATTTAATATAAAAAATCACCAACCCCTGGCAATTCCACCAAAGACAGATTCCACAAAAAGATAACTTTTAAAAACCATAAAAAAAGGTCAATTTTTAGATCAAAGAAGAAGTCCTTTTCAGGCAATACAAAGAGGAGATTCATTATACACAGATGAATTAATTACTCCTAACCTAGTGAGTTATTGAATAAATTTTAATTTATTATTTTGACTTAAATTATACACTGCTCAGAATTTATTATGCGGTCCCACTGATCGATCAAATATGCTAACTTTGGAATTTCTGTCGGTACATGAGCAAATTATTTGTGATATTATATTAAATAAAAAATTCATAAATTCTTTCGATAAACTGCACTTGACAAAAACTCATCCATTTTTTTTATAAAATAGATAAAATATAAATTTATTAGAAAAAAAACTCACCCCATTTTAACATATATCCTAAAATTAATTGAATTTCAAAATAACATTTTTATTAATTCATTATTTTAAAATTTAATTATTATTTAAAAAAATTGTCATTATAGTTTTTCTAACACATTTTCTCTTGCTGGTTGTGAGCTCACCCCGGGTGACTAGGTTTAGTCACACCACAAGTTTGTTATATCTGAAGTAAAAAAAAAATTACAAAGAAAGATGAAAATATTGTATGTCCTGTAGAAGAATCAATACCAAATTACTATGGTGATGGCCTAAGATCTGTAATGTGGGGGAGGGGTGGGGTGATGTACACCAACATAAAGAAGGGGGTAAATTTTGAAAGATAAAAAAAAAATTAAATTTATGGGGAATGTATCAGGTATTTCCGTATTTGTTTAAAAAATAGGAATTTTTGGAGGGTGGTTGAAAATTTGAAATCAGTCAAGAATTTGGACTTTTGGAATTCTCAGGTCATTTCCCTTGTTAATTAAACAAAGAAAGTATCAAGAAAAAGATAGTACCCCCTTGCATAGGACTCCACCATTTAAAGATAAATCCTCAAATGTCCAAAGTTTCATCATAAGTTTGTCATTTCCCCGGCAAGCATCCCACCGAAGGCCCAATGTGGCATCAAAAGTTCTTTTTTTTTAAAAAAAAATTTTATTTTAAAAAAAACTTATATAAAAAAGGTCAAAGTGGCATGTAAGCGGTGATGGTTAATGATTTCCTAAAAATTTATTAATAATAATTTAAATAATATTTTTTTAAAAAAATATATCTTTTTCTAATAAAATTAATAATATACAGATCAAGATCAAGAGATTTAAATCGAAAACTCGACTCAAAGTGATGCTAGAAGATTAAACGATAACCAATAATCTTTATAATATCTTATTAATATATATTAAGATTTTTTTGGAGATTAGAACCAAATATATATTAAGATTTTTTTGAGTTTGAAAAAATGTATAACGATTTTTTTGAAGATTTAAAAAAAAAAAAAGATTTATTATGCAATAACAATGACAGTGGCAATCTCGTAATAAAGTAACTATTAATGTCCCATCTCAGAAGAAGAAGAAAAATCCTATATAAGCAGCTCAAGATGCTCGTCTCTCTAACGGCCAGGTCCTTTGCCAGATACCACCAAATCATGCAATCCGTTTCCTCCCTCTCTCTCGCGTTTCCCACCCTTGCTCCGGCGACGAAGCATCTCACCGCCATCGCCGGATCCTCCCTGATTCCATCCTTCAGCTGCGGTCTCCTATGGTGCTACCTCATCCTCCCCTTTCTCCGGCCAGAACCCTCGGGCGAATCGGCGGAGGAGGCGTATTGGGATTACCAGTTCCTCTTCGCATCCCAACGATCAGAGTCTCCAAATCCGATCCTCCTCCGAATCGTCGAGGGTTCAGTACCCGCTGACCTTCCCCGGGGATCTACTACCTTATCGGCCCCGGTCTCCTCTCCGACGATCAGGGGTCCAGCATCAACCCTCTTGATGGGCATGGTTACCTCCGTGCCTTTGATTTCTCCGGCGGGGATTCGGTTTTGGTACTCGGCCAAGTACGTGGAGACGGAGGCGCATAGAGAGAGAGAGATGGGGGAAACGGGGCGGTGGCGTTTCACTCACCGGGGAACGTTCTCGGTGCTGAGAAAGGGGAAACGGGTGGGAAACTTGAAGGTGATGAAGAACGTCGCGAATACTTGCGTGGTGAGGTGGGGTGGACGGTTGCTGTGTCTCTGGGAAGGCGGTGATCCATACGAGATTGATCCCAAGACACTTAGGGACTATCGGCACCGTTGATTTGATCCGAGATCCTGATCCCAAGGCAGGGGATCATCGATCATGGCCCGGTGAATGGAGAGATTTCCGGGACTTTGGAATCAACGTCGCAGCCCAGCTCCTGAAACCCATTCTTCGTGGTGAGTACTTTCAGCTTCCTTCCTTCACTGTGCTTTAAGAAAAAAAAAATATATATATATATATATTAAATATCCTCAAGTATATATAATAACAAAAAAGCAATAATAATAATTTATGTGTTTTTTCCATGGGATTTAGTTCATTCATGGTAAAAATATAGATACGTTGAAAGATCATTTTTGTTGCATATTTTTTAGATGGATAAAATTTATATACCAAAATTTTGTACTGGGTTTTTATCATGTGTTACACCTCCAGCTCATAGAGGGAGGGAGGGTAAAGGCATAGATGTGTTGAAAGATCGCTTTTGCACGTTTATGACATGACTTATCTATATTTTGTGTAAAAAAAAACAGAAAAAAAAAATTGTTCATCAGTCATGCCTTGGGCATTAGAGTGTGCATATATAAATATATATTAGGGTTTAAATCTATATATTTTGAGGTTTGTCTAGCTAGCTAGCTGTGGCAAACACAAGAAAAACAAGGCTTTGAGTAAGAAATAATTAAAGAGATGTTGTTTTGGTGGTAGGGGTGTTCAAGATGCCACCAAAGAGGCTATTGTCCCACTATAAGATAGATGGGGAGAGAAAGAGGCTCATAGTGCTCGCCTGCAGCACCGAGGACATGCTACTCCCCAGGTCCAACTTCACCTTCTACGGTATATATTTCTCACACATCACTTAATGGCGAGCATCTTTGTAGCTTTGCTTCTTGTCTCCAAGTTTATAAACATTGGACGCCATTTACGCTTAAGTAGTCAACCAACCAATGAGAGTTGGCAAGTGTTTGTGCCTTGGTGGACCACCTTGCATGCATTTTATTTTAATATTGCACCACTTGCATATTCGATCTATTCTATCACGTCTTGAATAATTTCTTTATATATATATATATATATATAAATATGGGTGAATAAAGAGTTCGATGGTGATTTTGAGCTGAAACAAAGGAAGGAGTTTATTGCGGAAGACCATCTCCTAATACATGACTGGGGCTTTACTGATAGTTACTATGTCCTTATGGGCAACCGTATCAAGCTTGACATGCCTGGTATTTTACTATCTTTGTATATTATATTATTATTAGGAAGTCTACACTTCAATTCATCATCACAAACACTGAGATGGAGCCTATTTCATGTGCACTACAAGGGGTCTCTTGTAGCAGCATCAGGCATGGCACCTATGGTGTCAGCGCTGGCGCCTAACACCCGGCACAACTCAACGCCTATATACTTGCTACCACGGTTCTCTGCTGACCAGCAAAGAGATTGGAGGGTGCCTATAGAAGCTCCAGGACAGCTCTGGTCAACT
>NW_024087410.1:0-19990 GCF_009730915.1 Dioscorea cayenensis subsp. rotundata | reverse complement strand
AGTTACGGTATTGCTGTTGCAGCAATCTTCATAGTTCAATCCTTTGGCCTATGAGGATCCAAACAGTCATATAGAAAACTTTCTCAAGGTGTGTGATAAGCTCAAGATAAATGAGATGATGGATAATGCCATCAAGTTGAGAGCCTTCAGATTTTCCTTAAAGGAGATAGAGAAGCAGTGGCTACACTTATTACCTAGAGTATCAATTACCATATAGGAGTAGATGGTATTAGCTTTTCTTGCCCATTATTTCCCTCCCAAAAAATCTGCAAAGCTTAAGAATGAGATCTCATCCTTTGTACAATTAGAATTGGAGTCTCTATTTGAGACATGGGAAAGGTTTACGGAGCTCCTGAGAAAGTGCCCGCAACACAAATTCCCAGAGTGGATGATTATTCAAACCTTTTACAATGGGTTGAATCAGAGCACAAGGCAACTCTTGGATGTGGCAGCAGGAGGTACCTTAGGTAGCAAGACCCCCGGTGAGGCCCGTTAACTAATTGAAGAAATGGGGTTAAATAGCTACCAATGGAATGCTAGGGAGAAGAAGAAGGTGGCTGGGCTACATGAGATAGATGTAGTAACTTCATTGGCCGCTCTAGTGGAATCAATGAGTAAGAAGTTAGACGTTCTAACTTCAAATAGAATTGCGGCTGTGACTACTTGCATCGGGTGTGGTGGAGGACATGCTCCCTCCGATTGCCCGATCTCCATTGGTGATGCATCTTCGGTTGAGAATGTTGATTTTGTGGGTAATGTGACGAGGAATCAAGGGAATCCATATAGCAACACCTACAATCCGGGTTGGAAAAATCATCCCAATTTCTCGTGGAGTAACCAAGTTCCACAAAAGGCCATGGGGCCACCGGGTTTCCAACAACAACAAGCCTCAAACATTGAGAACCAAGTTTCAGGTTTGTAGACCCGAATGACCGATTTGGAGAAGGCCTTAACTAGATTTGTGCAATCATTGGATATAAGGTTTTAATTAGTTAAGGCTACACTTCGCAACCACACAGCTTCTTTGCACAACCTTGAGAATCAAGTCCAGCAAATTGTGAAGTCTCTATCGGAGAGATCACAAGGAAGCTTGCCAAGCAATACCGAGACTAATCCTACAGAGCATGTGAAGGCAATTACTTTGAGAAGTGGTCATGATGTTGAAGGTAGGTTTCCGAGTGAGAAGCCCAATGAACATGCACCAGAGGCCATAGAGGTTGAAGAGGGAGTAAGCAAAGAGAAGAATGTGGCAACCCCACCTTTCAAGCCAAGAATCCTTTATCCCTCTAGATTGAAGAATGACCAAGGGGATGAATAATATAACAAGTTCCTGAGTTTCTTCAAGCAACTCCACATCAACATTCCTTTTGTTGAGGCATTATCTTAAATGCCTAAGTATGCAAAATTCTTGAAGGACTTGTTGACTAACAATAGGAAATTAGAGGACAGTGCTTCAGTGATCTTAGGTGCTTCTTGCTTGACGATTTCTCAAAAGAACATGCCGAACAAGAGGAAAGACCTGGGAAGCTTCATCATTCCATACAACATTGGCAATTTTAGTGAAGAAATGTCATTGGCAGACTCAGGGCCAGTATCAACATCATGCCATACACCTTCTTTTAGAATCTAGGCTTGGGCGAGCCTAGGCCTACTCGGATGACTTTGCAATTGGCAGACAGAACGGTGAGACATCCGAGGAGTATCATCGAAGATGTGCTTATCAAGGTGGACAAGTACATATTTCTTGTAGATTTTGAGGTGCTAGACGTCGATGACGATGAGGATGTACCCTTAATACTTGGGACGCCGTTCTTGCAGACTTCCAAGGCATTGATTGACATGGATGGCGGGGAGCTAACTTTGAGAGTTGGAGATGACAAGCTCACATACTACCTTGCTGAAGCCATGCAGTATTCTTTTGATTTTGATAATACTTTGTATTTTCTAGACACTACTGATTGGAGGGTATAGAGAGTGAGTCAAGAGGTAGCGGAGCGTCCCCTTTCCCCTCCGGTGTGATTTATTCTACCTCTAATTCCTCGAGTTCTTTGCGGTCATAGTAGAGTTAATGGGCTAAGGGATGACCTTCTGCTGGGGCTTAGTTGCGAGTGCAATGGAGTGAATTGTTGAAGTGATTTCATCATTTAGGGCTTAATTGTGGTTAGGGACCTTCCGCCTGGTCCAAAGGGTTAGATCTACATATAGAAGGAGGATTTATCACTTGGAATCCCTAGAACTCATTGCAATTCTATTAGAGTGTGAGGTTCAGAGATTGTTCAATTTCTCCCCCAGGACATGTATATGATTAGGCATGGTTGACCTTAGATTTAGGACCATGTATTAAAGGATCTCCATGACTCATTAATGCATTAGTTAGGAAGCATAATAAAGGGTTTTTGCACTTGAAACGATTGTCCTAGGTGGATCAATATCCGAGTACCCCATTTATCATCAATTGCCTCCCCTATCTTTTACTTGTGCCTCCTTTAACTTTTCTTATTTTCATTTGCATTTAGTTTGTTTTGACATCACTATCAACACATTTTCATTCTAGTTAAATAGCAATCTTGATGGTTCTAAGCACTATTTCCTGTGGATTCGACTGTCCTCTCACTTGGGTATTATTAATTTGACAGCCGTACACTTGCGTTTTATACGCATATTCGGTCGTGTCAGTATATTATGCATCAGAGGCTGTATGCACGAGTTGGAGTGATTTTTTGGTCCCCTATATCACGAGACTAGTGGTCGGTATGGGTTTACTCAACGTGGTCAAAGGGCCCGAGAAGGTGACTATACCTGCTTCCCTGGGCATGGAGATATTGAGGTTGATGGGGATGGTACGGAGAGTTCAGTCAGGAGTATATACTCTGATTATTCCTGCCCTGGAGATAGCTGTTGTTGAGGGAGATGATGCATGGGCTTCTTAGCCTGCCTCCAAGCCTCAACCGACGTTGATGGTGACCAACGCACCTCCTGCGACAAGGGACCCACCCAAGTACGCATATTTTCACCATCTCGAGCCCATGATCACTTTGAGATGCTCGAGAGTGTTGTGGGGGTGGCACGGACTGAGATTGCTGAGGCATGAGTAGAGATAGCAGAGATTCGTGTGACGCAGGCCATAGAGTTCATAGAGTTCATGGCACATTTTGACGTTCTACAGCAGATCCTCCAGAGAGACGTTGCCTCACCGTTTGTGCTGCCATCCGGCACCTCTCAGGCACTTCCTGCATCATTCTCACTGGATCCACCGGCACCCTTTAGTCTAGCACCAGCATTAGCAGCGTAGCAGAGACTTGATGACACCGACACTTGATTTCGCTTTTCATTTCTTTACTTTTTACATTTCATTTTGGACTTGTATACTCGGAAAAGATTTTTCCTCTGAGTTTTATTTTTGTTTTGTTGTCTCAAGTTGTATTCATTTCTCTATCTTTTATTTACTCGAGTTATTTTTATTTTATTGAGCTTCACTGAACCCCCTCGTGTATGGGTGCAGATGGTATTGTCATTATGGGAATTGAGAACTTGTCTTAGATACGGCCAAGGTGCTTCGGCACTTGGGAGGGTGTGTTTCACAACTCATTGGAACACCACTCCCAACGAATTAGCTCCATTAAATGCAACACTAGGAGTCAGGGGAGTATTATTTTGATTGCTTCTCCCGCATTTATTCTTGATTTATATACATCATGAGTGAGCTTGCATGTGTACATTGGGGACAATGTACATCTTAAGTGTGGGGGGGAGCTTCATAGTGCACACATCTCTTCCATATTAGTCTTGATTGTTATACATGCTTACATAGCCAATAGTGGTTCACCTTAGTTGCAATGATTGTATTCTTGACCATATGAGATTTTTTTTAAAACATTGAATGTTCTCATGCTCTAGTTCTTGCTTGACTTTTTAGAAATTTTTGCTCAATTAACACTTGTGCACTACTGACTCTTTAAACTCCTTTTGAAAGTCAAGTTTGATGTTAAAGGGACTAGTTTTAGTTTTGTTTCTTATGTTATTTTGCTGAAAAAAAGGGAAAAATAAAAAGAAAGAACAAAATAGTTTTGTTGTTTAATTGTGCTTGTTGGGTGGAAAAAGCTACCACCTATAATGTATGAAGCTACTCTCATAAGTCGGATACTAGTTATGCCCTAGTGAGAAAGAGCTATCTCATGGGATGTGTGAAACCTACCACCCCAGTAAGCACACTCACACTTTCTCCAGATTTCGTATTGCCAATTTGGATGGATTTTTAATTGGTGTTCCGGCCAATTCAAAGTTTTTTCATCTCGCTTCGTCGGTAAACCCTTATCTTTGTTTTTCTTCATCAAATCCTAAATTTAATCGATGGAACTGGCCAATCATGCTTTGTTCCTACAATCAGAATGATTATACATGTTCAGAATGAAGTTAGAAAGAATTTAAAAGTGTATTGATGGATTTTTGTGTCGTGGCCGTGCGTTTGTTCATGTCACGTGGATCCTCATGGGCGTGCAGAAATTCCACACAATTGTGTGGATTTCTACAGCATTACTCAATTAACTTGTTTGATTGAGTTTCTTTCAAATTTTTTAGGTAATGGCACCTCGGTCAAAGAAGCAAGCTGATAAATAGCAACGTGAGCCATATCCCAAGCTCGAGAGCATGTGTTTTACCATTCCTGAGCATCAGGTGAGGTTTGAGCAGCAGACTACTCTCAGATTTGTTCAGGCCAGATTTCCCGACGTGATCACAATTAGGGAAATTCAGTGGGTAGAGGGTATTGCAGATGAAATCGAGGGCATGCTTGCGGTTGGCAACTGGGGCCATTTACTAGCAATCAGAGATCCTTCCATCCACGCACTAACACTCGAGGTGCTTGCCTCGTTCGAGTTCGATCCCTCGTATTTCAGTTTCGACAGTGTTAGTGCCATTCAGTTAAGAGCCCTCGGATAGAATCATAGCTTGAGCATGACTTAGTTTGCAATCGTGATGGAGTTATATGATGTAGCTTATACAGAGACAGGAGTATGAGCAGCTGCCATAGATTATCCTGGGAGTTTGACTCTGTAGCATGCGTACACAGTGTTATGTGGATAGGGGCAGTATGAGGCTGGGGTTTCGAAGGCCACTTGCCTCTCCTGCTTGAATTACAGATACATTCATGCTGTTCTGAGTAGGTCAGTGAGCGGGTGAGGTGATAGTACTAGTGTGCTTAGCCGATAGGAGCTTTTATATTTGTACTCTATGGTGCGGTGCAACCCGATACATTTAGGGCATATCCTGGCAGAGTATATGATAAGTGCTTGTGTGTTAAGAAGACTGAAGTGTTCTTTTCTTTACAATAAAGCATTACTTTTATCGAGTTTAAGGGCTAATACATGTGTATTTGTGTTCTTTTGTACATGCAGGGTTGTGAAGATATATTTTAAGAAAAGAAGCCAAAAAGTAGATCGCGAATGAACTGATTTGATGAAATCTTGGAAGGAACAAACGCGAAGACACAAGTTGGGCTCAAAAGATACGTAAATGTGTACCAACCTCCATGTATTGAAGCAATTACAATGATTTGGAGGGGCACAATGGCGTATACATTTGCGTATCCCGTCTTCGTGCATTGATAGCAAGATCTTCACCATTAAACACTGTTTATTGAAGAAGGAACGTAATCTATGGCATAAACATGTGCCCGCTTTATGTTGACTTAATGAAAAGTGGATTCGGAGTGTTTTTGGCAGAATCATCGTAGCAGATAAAATGTAGCAAATCAACGAATCAAATTACTGTAGAAGTTACTATTCATAGCCCGCAGAACATCAAAAATTCAGATAATCCACACAGGCGTGTGGAAATTCCACATGCTCGTGTGGAAATTCCACATGGCCATGTGGATACCCGATTCCAAAACCTTTAAAAACTCGCTGATTCAGCCCTTGTTTTTCTCCATCTTTTTCCCCTATCTAGGGTTTGGAGAAAGCTTTGGCAAGGCTTAGGAGAAGTTTGGCAGCCTTCGATACCGCGTCTCCTTTAGAAGAGAGCTATTGGGGAGCTGCTGGCACCCGATCCGGCAAGGTGATGTCCTAGGTTTGATGAGGGGAGCTTTGAAGAAGACATGGCCAATCCACAAGACTCTCGACATGAACACAAGGGAGCTTTTTCATTCATGGATTGCATCTCTTTGCTTTTGATTTCCTTATCTATTGTATTTTTGCTTTCATGGAGAGTTAAACCCCTAGTGGGTACTTGGATATTTGTGAATCCTAGGATGTATTTGTTTCATTAAACCTTGTTATATTATGCTTTCATTAATTGATGTTTTTGTTGAGTTCTAATCTTGAATGCTTTGATTGTATGAATACCCCCTTAGAGTGACACTAGGGTTGAGAGTTCTTGTTGGTAACCCTTGTGAGTGAGTGGCACACCACGAGAGTTAGACAAAAGCTAGATTGAGAGGGTTTAGAGAGTGAGTCGAGAGGTAGCGAGCGTCCCCTTTCCCTCTGTGTGATTTATTCTACCTCTAATTCCTCGAGTTCTTTGCGGTCATAGTAGAGTTAATGGGCTAAGGGATGACCTTCATGTGGGCTTAGTTCGAAAGTGCAATGGAGTGAATCGTTGAAGTGATTTCATCATTTAGGGCTTAATTGTGGTTAGGGACCTTCCGTACCGTCCAAAGGGTTAGATCTACATATAGAAAGAGGATTTATCACTTGGAATCCCTAGAACTCATTGCATGGTTGACCTTAGATTTAGGACCATGTATTAAAAGGATCTCCACGACTCATTAATGCATTAGTTAGGGAAGCATAATAAAAGGGTTTTTTTGCACTTGAAACGATTGTCCTAGGTGGATCAATATCCCGAGTACCCCATTTATCGTCGATTGCCTCCCCTATCTTTTTACTTGTGCCTCCTTTTATCTTTTCTTATTTTCATTTTGTATTGAGTTTTGTTTTTGACATCACTATCAACATATTTTCATTCTAGTTAAATAGAAATCTTGGTGGTTCTAAGCACTATTTCCTGTGGATTCGACTGCCCATCTCACTTGGGTATTATTACTTTGATGACCCAGTACACTTGCGTTTTACAGCATATTCTGATCGTGTCGTTATATTTTTGCATAAGAGGCAGGTATGCACGACTTGGAGTGATTTTTAGGGCCCCTATATCACGAGACTAGTGGTCATTATGGGTTTACTCAGCACGGGTCAAAGGGGCCGAGATGGTGACTATACACGCTACCCACGGCCATGGAGACATTGAGGTTGATGGGGATGTTATGGAGAGTTCAGTAAGGAGTATATGCTCTTATTATTCCTGCTCTAGAGATAGCTGTGGTTGAGGGAGAGGATGCCTCGGTTTCTCAGCCTGCCTCCAAGCCTCAACCGACGTCGATGGAGACCAACGCACCTCCTGCGACAGAGGACCCACCCCAGTAAGCATATTTTCACCATCTCGAGCCCATGATCATTTTGAGAGGCTCGAGAGTACTATAGGGGTGGTACGGACTGAGATTGTAGAGGCACGAGTAGAGATAGCAGAGATTCGTGCGACACAGGCCACAGAGTTCACAGAGTTCATGGCACGTTTCGACGTTCTATAGTAGATCCTCCAGAGAGACGTTGCCTCACCGTTTGTGCTGACATCCCGCACCTCTCAGGCACTTCCTGCATCATTCTCACCGGATCACGGCACCCATTTGGTCTATCACCGAGCATCAACTAGTAGCGAGACTTGACGACACACTTGATTTCGCTTTTCATTTCTTTACTTTTTACATTTCATTTTTGACTTGTATACTCAGAAAAGATTTTTCTCCTGAGTTTTATTTTCGTTTTGTTGTCTTGAGTTGTATTCATTTCTCTATCTTTTATTTACTCGAGTTGTTTTTATTTTATTGAGCTTCACTGAACCCCCTCATGTATGCGTGCAGATGGTATTGTCATCATGGGAATTGAGAACTTATCATAGATACGGCCAAGGTGCTTTGCCACTTGGTCGGGTGTGTTTCACAACCCGTTAGAACACCACTCCCAACGAATTAGCTCCATCAAATGCAACACTAGGTGTCAGGGGAGTATTATTTTGATTGTTTCTCCCGCATTTATTCTTGATTTATATACATCATGAGTGAGCTTGCTTGTGTACATTAGGGACAATGTACAACTTAAGTGTGTGGGGGGGGAGTTTCATAGTGCACACATCTCTTTCATATTAGTCTTGATTGTTATACATGCTCACATAGCCAATAACAGATCACCTTAGTTGCAATGATTGTATTCTTGAGCATAGGAGATTTTTTTTAAAACATTGAATGTTCTCATGCTCTAGTTCTTGCTTGACTTTTTAGAAATTTTTACCCGATTAACACTTGTGCACTACTGACTCTTTAAACTCTTTTTGAAATCAAGTTTGATGTTAAAGGGACTAGTTTTAGTTTTGTTTGTTATGTTATTTTGCTGAAAAAAAGGGAAAAATAAAAGGAAAGATCAAAATAGTTTTGTTGTTTAATTGTGCTTGTTGGGTGGAAAAAGCTACCACCTATAATGTATGAAGCTACTCTCATAAGTCGGATACTAGTTATGCCCTAATGAGAAAGAGCTATCTCCTAGGATGTGTGAAAGCTACCTCCCCAGTAGATAGAGCTACCACCTCGAAAGTGTGAAAGCCATCTTAGCGGCCGCTTTGGAAAGGGCTACCTTAGAGGATGTGAGAAGCTACTACCTTTTTTGAATTTTTGTTAGCTTTTGTTGATAAATAAGTCTCTTATACATAGAACTTTGAGGAGTATACTTTGGGTTGGCTTGAGTGATTTCACACACTTACACAATTTCGGGTTTGTTGTCCTTTTTTATTCAAGTTTTTAGCTAGAGCATTGATTTTTTCGTATTTAGTGTTGAAATTTCCTTTACATGTAGAATGTTCTCTTTGCATGCTTTGGTGAACCTAAGGCCAAGCACTTCCAATATTTCCTTTATCTATGCCTACAATGTTTTAATTTTAGCTTGATGACAAGCAAAAGCTTAAGTGTGGGGGAGTTTGTTAAGTGCTTGTGTGATAAGAACATGAAGTGTTCTTTCCTTATGATGAGCATTACTTTTATCAAGTTTTAACTCTAATATGTGTGTTTATGTTACTTTTATGAAGATAGGGTTCTAAGCCGAGTATTAGAGAAAGAAGCCAATGTGGAAAGTAAATGCACCATTTGAAGGAAATCTTGAGAACGTTCAAACGTGAAGACATAAGTCGGGCTCGAAATGCGGGAATGTGTGCCAACCTCCTCATAGTCAAGTTAGCACAATGATTTGGAGGGGCACAAGGGCAATTACATTCAAGCATTCCGGCTTATGCATGTATAGCAAGATCTCAACCAACATGTCTGTTATTGAAGAAGCAAAGCGATCTACGACATAAACGTGTGGCCGTTTATGTTACCTCAATGAAAGCATGGTTTCGGGAGTGTTTCGCACCGGTATTGTAGCAGGCCACTATAGCAACACTGTAGTAAAATATTGTAGCAGGTATTGTTCACAGCCGATTGAAGAAGGAGTCATTCAGAGAAGCCACATGGGCGTGTGGAAATTCCACATGCTCATGTGTTAATTCCATACGGCCAATGTGAAATATTCACAAGGGCGTGTCGATTCCTGATTCCATCCCTTTAAAAGCCGATTTCAGCACCGATTTCATCATTCTTTTCTCCATCTTTTCCCAAACTTGAGAAAGGGCTGTGGCTAGGGTTTTGAGAGGCATTTGCTAGGGATTGGGAGAGGTTTTATGGCTCTGACATCACGCTCCATTTGGAAGAAGGTTAGTGGGAGAGCTTTCATCGACAACAATCCGGTGAGGTGTATCCTAGGCCGGACAACGGGACGTTTAGATAAGTAGAGGACTCTCCACAAGACCATCATTACGACTATCGAGGGGATTTTCTATGGATCCATTGCTTTTACATTTGATTTCATTGACGGTAATTAGCTCCATTGAGAGCTAAACCCCATAGTGGGTACTTGGATTATGAACCCTAAGATGTATTTGTTTCATTGAACCTTGTTATTATGCTTTCACTAATTGATGTTTTTATTGAGTTCCAATCTTGAATGAATTGATTGTATGAATACTCCCTTAGAGTGACACTAGGGTTGAGAGTTCTCGTTGGTAACCCTTGTGAGTGAGTGACACACCACGAGAGTTAGACGAAGTTGGATTAGAGATGGTTGAGAGGGTGAGTCGGGAGGTAGCGGAGCGTCCCCGTTCCCCTCCACTGTGATTAATTCTATCTCCAATTCCTCGAGTTCTTTGCAGTCATAGTAGAGTGAATGGGCTAAGGGATGACCTTTCGCTGGGGCTTAATAGCGAGTGCAATGGAGTGAATCGTTGAAGTGATTTTAGCATTTAGGGCTTAATTGTGGTTAGGAACCTTACGCCTGGACCAAGGGTTAGGTCTACATATAGGAAGGGGATTTATCACTTGGAATCCCTAGAACTCATTGTTCTAGGGACATGTATAGGGTTAGGCATGGTTGATCTTAGATTTGGGACCATGTATTAAAGGATCTCCATGACTCATTAATGCATTAGTTAGGAAGCATAATAGATGGTTTTTGCATTTGAAACGATTGTCGTAGGTGGACCAGTATCCGAGTACCCCATTTATATTGATTGCCTAACCTCTCCTTTACTTGTGCTCTCTATCTTATCTCTATTACTTTTGTTTGCATTACTTCTTGTCACATAAATCACTATTCATATTTCGCTTAGTTAAGAAATAATTTAAGGATTTTTACTCTCTACTCCCTGTGGATATGATACCCACTCATCTGGGATTTTATTACTTTGATAAACCCGTGCACTTGCGTAACATACTCAAGGGCATTGTCAGAAGTGCAACCAATGAAGATTTTGGATCACCAAGTGAAAACTCTTCTGCGAAAGAACATAACTATGGTAAAAATGCTTTGGATGAATGACGTTACAGAAGAGGTAACTTGGGAACCAAAACAAGTAATGAAGAGTAACTATCCCTTTTTATTTCAAACTAGAGGTATGTAAAATTTCGGGGTTGAAATTTCTTTAAGGATTCTATTATGTGGTAATTCTACTTTTTCATAAATATATATGTATATTTTTCATTTTACTCATGTTTCAATGTGGTTTCTTGAGTAATTTTCATGTGGAAGTCTGCTTAAGAGTGTCCCAAGTCATTAGAAACAAAAATGTGGTCAATCTGACACCAATTCAATCGTTTAGAGCCATTTTATTATAAGCTGAATGGGCATATCGGGGTCCAAACGAGCTAGGTAGACGCTGGTATTAAATTTCTAGAAACTTTGAACTAGTTCATACGTGCCATACGGAGCCATATGACGGTCGGTATGGGCATAAATTTAGGGTTTAAAAGACCTTTTTCTCATCTTCCTCTAATTCTTTTTACACCTTTCCTTGAGACCTTTTCTCTTCCACTTTCATCCTCCTCTAGAACCTTCATCCCCACTTCTCAAACTCATCATCCTTTGCCTTGAATCAAAAAGAAACTCGAAGATCTCTTCTTCCTCTCTTGAGAAGTGCTTTTCCTTAGGCTTTAGAGAAGCTTTGAGGTAAGGATGTGTTTTATTTGATCTTCTTCTTCTCACTTTCTCTTATTTGGATTTTCTTTAAAGTTATTGATGGATAATCATGGGTTTTCTTTGGATTTAAAGAATAGAAGAAGATTGAAGTTGGATAACCTTGAATCCATTAAGAATTGAGAAAGATCATTCATGTTCGAAGTCATTGATAGAGGGTTGTGAGAGTTTTATTCTTGTTAGATCTCCTTGCTAGAGTGTTTAGCACGCACTAGGAGCACTCATTTTCCCATTTTGAGCATTGTTCTTCATTTCAATTGATCAAGTCATTGATGAGGTTTCATTGTTTGTATGGTTGTTCAAATGCTTCTAGGAGGTGAGACTTCAATCAAGGGGAAATAGCTGGTGGAGAAGTAACACCGGGGTGTTTTATCTCGCCAAGTTTGTGAGTTGGATTTACTAAATCATGGGCTATAAATCATGCATGCTTTCTAATGCTTAAATTGTTTACCGTTGAATGATAAACTTCTTGTTGTTAAAACAATTGAAATGTTTTCCATGGGATCAAGAAATCTTGATGATTTATGACTTGCCTTATTTCATGATTGTTGGTAAAGATTATACATATTATTTGTGGTTTGGAAACCCTATGCTTTGAAATACATGTTATGAAGTTATGTATTTCAAGAGGCTTGATATTCTTCTTATAATGACCAAAAAGACATGTATGAATGAAAAAATGAATTTCCTTGTGATGATGCTATATTCAAAGTATATTTTCAAAGATTACACTTGTATGATGTCCATGATTAAATGGTTTCAAAGAAGATGTTATAATCAAGTCATTCACTCTTGGAGTGAAAGTTGCTCACATGAAAACTTGTGATTTTTTTATTAGAATTATGCTATGATATTGATGTATATATTGAGTCTACGGGCTAGATTGTTATTTAAATGTTTTGATGGTGACATGGGGGGTCCTGATACCTACTGCAGTAAGGGTTAGAGTTTCCATGGGCTGACCTTATTGGGGTGGCGTGGAGTACTCAAATAAGGTTTTATCCTTTCGGGTGTGTGTAGAGAGCCTAAACGCTATTAAAGGTTGGATGCCTGTAGTCACTACATGAGTTCCCCAATTGCCAACGCCAACATATGCGCATCTTGGTTGCTCCTGACCTTACTGAGGCCACGGTTAGCGAATGGATGGTTTTCGAGGCTAGTTGTGATACTATTGATTATTCTAAATTGTTGATTTATTTATTTCTAAACGTTTTGAGCTATGAGTTATTAAAGAAATGTATGAATTTTCATTTCATACTTGTATGGATTTTGTGATGATGTAGAAGGTGTTTATCATTCATTTCTTATGTTATACTTGCTATTTAAAGTATTTTAAATATTTTGAAAATCAAAGCATATTTTGGCATTTTATTTTTATTCAATCATGTATGAGATGTAGTCCCATGTTTGGCCCCTCACAGAGTAACTTAGTTACTCATCTCCTCTTCATTTCCCTCTCAGGTGATAGCACTGCAATGAAGTGAAAGCATGAAGTGCTTGGCAGAGTTTATTTTGTGATTTTCTCAAGCTGTGTATGATACTTAAAACATTTTGGCATGTATTAGAGGGGTCCTGATAAGTGCTTGTACGATATGAATGCGAAGCATTCATTCCTTATGTTGAACATTACTTTTCTCAGTTATTTACATTAATATGTGTGTTTTTATGTTACTTTTACGCAGGTAGGGTTGTGAGGCCGAGTATGAAGGAAATGGGCCAATGTGGATCATAATGCATCTATTTTGGAGGAGATCATGCTAAGGTTCAAACGCGAAGACATAGGACAGGTGTTAGATGCTAGAGTGTGTGCCAACCTCCTCGCATTCGAGTGAGTACATCCATTTGGAGGGGCACAAAGGCAGTCACACTCGAGCATTCTGACTTATTCATATAAGAACAAGAGCTCCACTAACATCTACATCATTGAAGAAGCAAGTGATTCATGATGTAAACGTGTGACCGTTTGCGTTACCCCGATGAAAGTATGGAATTGGGAAGTTATTCAGGTTGAGGACTATAGCAGAAAAATGTAGCAAGGACTGTAGTAGCACTGTTCACACCCGGCCTAGAAATCAGAGAGACAGAGAATCCACACGGGCGTGTGGAAATTATCCACGCCCGTGTGGAAATTCCGCACGGGCGCGTGTACCGTCCACGCCCGTGGAGTTGCCCGATTCCAGCTTTATTTAAAGCCGATTCAGCCCCGATTTTGGTATTCTTTTCTCCATCTTTTCCCCAACTTATGAGAGGGCTTTGGCTAAGGTTTCGAGGGGTATTGGCCAAGGTTTTGGAGAGGTTCTACGGCTTCGACATCGTGATTCCATTAGGAAGAAGGTTGGTAGGGGAGCTTCCATCAAAGCGTATCCTATACCGGACGAAGGAATCTATGGACGACGAGTAGAGGACTTTCCACAAGACCATCGACACGGCCATCGAGGGGATTTCTTTATGGATTCATTGCTTTTACATTCGATTTCTTTGATTGTACTAAGCTCCATGGAGAGCTAAACCCCTAGTGGGTACTTGGATGATTGTGAACCCTAGGATGTATTCGTTTCATTGAACTTCTTTATTATGCTTTGAATAAATTTATGTTTATTGTGAGTTCCAACCTTGAATACTTGATTGTATGAACATTTCCCTAGAGTGACACTAGGGTTGAGAGTTCTTGTTGGTCACCCTTGGAGTGAGTGACACACCACGAGCGTTAGACAAAAGCTAGGTTGGAGAGGGTTGAGAGGGTGAGTCGAGAGGTACCGGGCGTCCCCCTTTTCCCTCTCGGGCGTGATAGATTCTACCTCCGTTCCTCGAGTTCTTTGTGGCCATAATAGAGTAAGTGGTCTAAGGGATGAACCTCCGCTGGGGCCTAGTTGCACGTGCAATGGAGTGAAGCGTTGAGAGGATCTTAGTATCTAGGGCTTAAATGTGGCTAGGGACCTTCCGCCTGGACCAAAGAATTAGGTCTATATTTAGGAAGAGATTTATCACTTGGAATCTCTAGAGCTCATTGTAACTCTATGCGAGTGCGAGGTGTTGAGATTGTTCGATTTCTCCTCCGGGACATGTATAGAGTTAGGCATAGTTGACCTTAGATTTGGGACTATGTATGTAAGGATTTCCACGACTCACCATGGCATTGATTAGGAAGCATAATAGAGAGTTCTTGCACTTGAAGCGATTATCCTAGGTGAAACATTATCCGAGTACCTCATCTTTATCGATTGCCTTACCCTCTTCTCTACTTTTGCTCTCTTACTTGTTGCTTTTATTGTTGAGAATTGAATCAATTTCACACTAATCACTATTGATCTTCCACATAGCTAAGAATCGAGTTAAGTGTCTTTACTCCCTACTCCCTGTGGATTCGACCCCGCTCACCCGGGTTTATTACTTTGACAAACCCGTGCACTTGCGGGATATAAGCAAGGGGATCTTGTCAGGTCCACTAGGATGTTATTCCTTTATATTTGGTTTTATTTCTCTTGGATATTTGTAATTGTGTTTGTCATATTAATGTCCTTTTATTTTACAATCAAAACCCTAATCCTATGTTTTCTTTTTGGAATGCCTACAATATTTGAATCAAAACACTAATCTTATGTTTTCTTTTCGTAATGTCATTCTTTTCGTAATGTCTCCTATCTTTCAATCAAAACCTGAATCCTATGTTTTCTTATCGTAAAGTCGCTGATTTATCTGTTTTAAATCAAAACCCTAACCTATATTTTCTTTTCGGAATGTCTCCTATTGTCCAATCAAAAATCTAATCCTTTCCTTTCTATTCGAAATGTCTGTTATTTTTGAATTAAAAGCCTAATCCTAGATTTTCATTTCGGAATGTTTCATTTTTTCCAATCAAAACCCTAATCCTATCTTTTGTTTTTGGAAACAATGCTAATTTTTCTTTTCGTAATGCCTCCTATTTTTCAATAAAATTCCTAATCCTATGTTTTCTTTTCGGAATGTCTCCTATCTTTCAATCAAAACCCGAATCCTATGTTTTATGTTTTCTAAATGTCTACTATTTTTTAATTAAAAACTCAAATCCTATTTTTCTTTTCTGAAACTATCCCATTTTTCAATCAAAACAATATTCATGACTTTTTTTTTTGCGTAATATCTCATATTTTTCAATCAAAACCCTAATTCTAAGTTTTCTTTTTGAGTGGCTCATATTGTTTAAGAAATGTCTCATATTTTTTAAGAAATGTCTCATATTTTTTAATTAAAATTGTAACAGTATGTTTTTCCCTTTTCGCAATGTCTACTATTTTTTAATCTAAACCCTAATGTTATATTGTTTTTATAATAATGTATCCTATTTTTGAATCAAACGCCTAATCCCATGTTTTGTTGTCGTAATGTCTCCTTTTTTTTTCATCAAAACCCTAATCTAAAGTTTTCATTTAGTAATTTCTCCTAATTTTGAATCAAAGCTGCAATCCTATGCTTTCTTTTCTAAATGTCACCTATTTATAAGTTTTGAATCAATAACCCCTAACCAATGTTTTCTTTTCCGAATGATTCCAATCCTTCAATCAAAACCAAAATAATTTCCTTTCATTTTGGAATGTCATTTATTTTTTAATCAAAACCCTAATCATATGTTTTCTTTTCAGAATGTGTTCTATTTTTATGTTTTAAATCAAACCCTAATCAATTGTTTTTTTTATTGTCTCCTTTTTTTTTTAATTAAAACACCAATGCTTTATTTTCTTTTCAGAATGTCTACAAGTTTCTAATCCTATGTTTTCTTATAGTAATATCTCCTATTTTTCAATCAAAACCATAATGGTATGTTTTTTTAATAGGAATGTCTCCTATTTTTAAATCAAAGACCAAATCTTTGTTTTCTTTTTAGGATGTCTGCTATATTTGTGCCAAAACCCTAATTCTATGTTTTCCTTTCAGGATGTGTCCTATTTTTTCAGTTTTGAGTCAAAACCATAATCCTCTATTTTCTTTTTGGAACGTCTCCTTTTTTTAATCAAAACCCTAATCCAACATTTTGTTTTTTTAATTTCTGTGAATTTTAATAAAAACCCTAATCCTATGTTTTCTTTTCAAAATGCCTCCAATTTTTTAATTAAAATCTTTATCCTATGTTTTCGTTTGGGAATGCTTCGTATTTTTTAATCAAAACACTAATCTTATATTTTTCCCCGAATGTCTGCTATATTTGAATCAAAACAATAATCGTTTGTTTTCTTTAAGTAATGTCTCATATTGTTTTAATCAAAATCCTAATCCTAATGTTTTTTTATAATGCCTCCTATTTTCCTCTATTCTTATGTTTTCTTTTGAGAATATATGCTAGTATTGAATTAAAACAATAATCCTATGCCTTCTTTTCGTAATGTCACATATTTTTCAATCAAAACCCCAATCCTATGTTTCTTTTCTGAAAGTCTACTATTTTTATTTAAATCCCTAATCTTATGTTTTATTTTTAGAATGCCTCACATTTTTCAATCGGAACCCTAATCCTATCTTTTCTTTTCAAAATGCCTACTATATTTCAATCAAAAGCTAGTTTTATGGTTTTCTTTCCGAATATCTATTATTTTTTAATAAAAACCCTAATCATATGTTTTCTCATAGGAATGTCTTCTATTTTTCAATCAAAACCCTAATCCTATGTTTTATTTTTGAAATCCCTACTATATTCGAATCATAACCCTAATCCTCTATTTTCTTTCGAAATATCTCCTATTTTGCAAAAAAAACCTTAATATTATGTTTTCTTTTCTAAATGTCTACTATTTTATGAGTTGAATTTAAAATCCCAACCTATTTTTCAGACTTATTTATTTAGGGTTTAATTACAGCTATATTAGACATTACGAATGAAAAATATACAATAATTGTTTTCATTCAAAAATAATAGATATTCCCAAAATAAAACATAAGATTAGGGTTTTGATGCAAAAATATAAAGCATTCCGAAAAAAATTATAGGATTAGGGTTTTAAATAAAAATATGAGGCATTATTAGGATTACGATTTTAATTAAAAATATTAGGGCGAGTGCGAAAAATATCACGATTATTGTTTTGTTTCAAAAGTAATAGACATCTCCAAAATAAAAATATACGATAGGGTATTGAAAAATAGGATACATTACTTTAAAAACATAGGATTACGGTTTCGAGTTCAAAAATATTTGACATTCGAAAAAGCATAGGATATAGTTTTGATTGAAAAATAAGAGATATTACTGTGGATACTGGATTAGGGGTTTTTGATTTATAATGAGACGGCTAGATAGGATAAGTATTTTAATTCAAAAATAGGTGATATTATGAAAATAAAACAAGGGATTAGAGTTTTGATTAAAAACTAATAAATAGGAGACATTCTGAAAATAAAACATAAGATTACGGTTTTGATTGAAAAATAGAAAACATTTTGAAAAGACAATAAAGGATTTAAATTTGATTCAAAAGTAAAAACTAGGACACATTCTGAAAAAAATGTAGGATTAAGGTTTTGATTCAAAAATAGAAGTCATTCCAAAAAGCGATCATCGGATTATCATTTTGATTGAAAATATGAAACATTCCAAGATTAAAACATAGGATTATGATTGTGATTCAGTAGCGAGACATTCCAAATGAAAACATTGAATTATCTTTTTGTTTTGATATGACACATTACGAAACAAAACTGAAGTTAGTGTTTTGATTTAAAAATTGAGACATAATGAAATAAAAAGCAATGGATAGGAATTCGATTTTAATTCAACAATAGGGAGGCATTAGAAATGAAAATAACAGGATTATGGTTTTGCAGTTCGAAAACTGATAGTAGACATTCTTAAAACAGAGTTTTAGAGTTACTAGTTAAGATTGAGACATTTTAGGAAGACATCGAGTAAAGGATTTTGAGTTAAGTATAATAAAAGAGAGACATGTGAGACAGGATTAGAGCTTTACAGTTTCGAGTAGTAAGATACATTCTGAGTAGAAGACGACTAGATTAGGGTGGAAGTTGAAAATAGACACATATCGAAAAGAGCCATAGGGTGGGCGCGTTTGATCACCCGCAAATAAATAGGAGACAGTTTAGAAGAAAACACCAGGTGGTGTTTTTGATTGAAAATGTGAGACACTCACGAAAACGAGAATAGGTTTTTGGTGAGCACGAGGTGACGTTCGAAAAGCAGGCAAAGGACTCACGGTTTAATTTAATAATAGAAGTATTCCGATGGGAAAGAAAAGCGTGATTAGGAGTTTTAACTCAGACTTCCCAGGAAGAAAACAATGACTAAGAATTTTGATTCAAAAACTAACATACATTCAAAACCAGCGTGAAAGTTTGATTAAAATTAGACTGTGAAAACAAGGATTATGGTTTTGATATGGCGAAAAAATGAGGCACATTACGAAAACAATCATGCGGTCTGGCGGTTTTGTTTCAAAAACAACAGATATTTTGAAAAAGAAAAAATTAGGTTTTTTATTAAAAATAGGAGACATTACAAAGAACCCTTATGTTGGGTTTGACTCCAGCGATAAATAGAGTGATAATAAAAAGAAAACACTTAAGTTTGGGTTTGTTTGTAAAGTAGAACAGCATTTTGAAACAATAGATTTGGGTTTTGATTTAAGAAAAATATTCGCATTGAATACTTATGGAAGATGGGGTTTTGATAAAAAAAATTAGAATATTACCAAGAAACATATGATTGGTGTTTTGATCAAAATATTTGTAGGCATTCAAAGTCCCAATCCTATGGTTTTCGGATGTCTTGTCTGTTTCGATGGGCCTAATCTGACATATTCTACTCGTAATGTATCTTACTTTCAGATAAAAACAATCATGATGCTTTAAAATATCTCCTTTTATTATATTTTAATCAAAATCCTTATCGTATGTTTTTCCTAAATGTCTCATTTTTTAATTATAACTCTAAACTATGTTTTAAGAATGTCTACTATTTTTGGTTTTGAATCAAAACCATAATCACATATTGCCATTTCAAGTAATGCCTCCTATTGACGAATTAAGTGTAATCTATAAAGCCCTTTATTTCATTATGTCTCAATTTTTTTAGTAGAAACTGTCCTCTATTTTGTTTTTCAAGAATGTGTGGCGCAAACAAGCGCAATTCAATGTTTCAACTGAGGAATGTCTGCTGACACACGAATCACAATGTAATCCTATGTTTTCATCTTGGAATGTTTCATATTTTCAATCAAAATGATAATCCGATGATCGCTTTTTTGGAACCCAGCTTCTGTTTTTGGATCAAGGCTTCTTGCAATCCTACATTTTTTTTCAGAATGTGTCCTAGTTTTACTTTTAACCGGGTCCGTTAAATCCTTTTATTATGCTTTTCAAAATGTTTTCTATTTTCAATCAAAACCAAAACGTCTTATCCA
>NW_024087409.1:0-25503 GCF_009730915.1 Dioscorea cayenensis subsp. rotundata | reverse complement strand
TGGAGCTCAGACTGATTAGTCTGAAGGGGTGTAAAGTTCTCATTGAGAGTGGTGTTCCCACGAGATTGTGTCTGTCGCCTCACACACACGGCCAACACCTTTCCGGTCTGCGTTCACAATTGGTCGAACTGCGACGATTCGTCAACAAATGATGGGGTAACAGCAACAGGCAGGATGCAGCACTGCCACTGCTCAGCAGAGCCACCACCGGGGTCATCTCACTGCCTCTGGGAGCCCGCACAGGCCGAGCCCGGTCTCTTGCTTGACCAACCATTTAGATACCGAATTTGAGGATGTCAACCTGAGAGCAACATCCAGTTTGATCCCAACCTCAAATGTTGTCCAGCCATGCGCGCGCGGCGTTTTGGCCGATCGACACGTACTATTATAACGAATTAAATTCTTTTCCAGAAATGGCCTCTAGTAAGCGAACAAAGAAAAGTAGTTAGCAAGGCAAGCTGCCAGTTTATATTTTACGGCCCATCATTTTGTTCAAAATGTAGTTTGGTCAAACAAGTTCCTGCACTTAGCAATCGCCAAGGAGATGATGAGACAATAAAACGAGGAAATGCTATATCAAATTGGGCATGATTGCAGTCATTATCTGTAATCCCCAAGACATCATTATTTTAATGTATATATTAAGTATAGTTCGTAGTATTCGTCACATAAAAGCGCTTGATCTCAGCCAAAGATGAAACACCACACCATGTCTCTTGCTTATGTCTCTGCAAGTGCAGGGTTTGTCGAAGTAATAACCCATAATGAATCCACGTGGAGCAGGAGTATCAACACCAGCAAGCGCGGTAATGATTCACTCTCAGCAATTAAAAGCAACAAGTAAGAGAGCAAAAGCAAGGAGGAGGCAAGTGTAACGATGGAAGATGGGTACTGCTGATGATGCTTCACCTATGAAAATCATTTCAGTGCAAAGAACTCTCTATTATGCTTCCTAATCAATGCAATGGTGAGTCGTGGAAATCCTTACATACATATAAAGTACGCGAAATCTAAGGTCAACTATGCCTAACTCTATTTCATGTCCCGGAGGAGATTAAATAACCCTCTCAACCTCGGCGACTTTCGAATAAAGTTGCAATGAGCTCATAGGGATTCCAAGTGATAAATACAGCCTCCCTACTGGATAGACCCAACCTCGTCCGGCGGAAGGTCCCAGCCACAATTAAGCCCCTAGATACAAAGATCCCCTCACGCTTCACTCCATTGCATGCTTAACTAGGGCTAACGCAGGTTCCATCCCATAGACCATTCACTCTTATTGGCGGCCACAAACACCGAACGCAGGTGAGACATCACGTCCCGGAGGGAAAGGAACGCAGCCACCTCTCGACTCACCCTCTCAACCCCTCTCCGACTCCTAGCTTTTATCTAACGCCTCGTGGTGTGTCACTCACTCACTGAGTTACCAACAAGAACTCTCAACCGGTGTCGCTCAAGGGGAAATGTTCATACAATCAAGCATTCAAGGTTGGAACTCACAATAAACATATCAATTTATTGAAAAAGCATAATAAAAGCAGTTCAATGAAGCGAATACATCCAGGGTTCACAATGCACCGAAGTACCCACTAGTTTTACCTCCATGGAGCTAAGTACAATCAAAGAAATCAAACGTAAAAGCAATAAATCCATAAAAGAAACTCGATGACAAGTGGTGATGGTCTTGTGGAAAGTCCTCTTACTCGTCAGTCGATGATTCCTTCGCCCGAAGATGGACACGCCTCGATCAGCTTCTACAAACCCTTTCATTTCCTAATGGAATCACGATAGTCGAGAGCCATAGAACCTCTCCAAAACCTTGGCCAATACCCCCGTAAAACCCAGCCGAAGCCCTCTCGCAAGTTAGGAAAAATATCGAAAAGAATCACGCAAATAGGGCCGAAATCAGATGCTTTTAAATAGGAGGGTTGAATCGGGCGCATCGCACGTGGCGCGTATGATGTCACTGCGCCCTGTGGAATTTCCACGCGCACCTGGACACTCCCACACGCCACATCGTGATTCTCTCGCTTCCTCGACTTTCGGCCGGGCTACTATTACGGTGACTACTGCCATTTCTCGTTTTGCTATCACCCTCTCTACAAGACACTGCCCGGGAAATACTCGCTAATTCCATACTTTCATTGAGTAGCGGTAAAGCGGGCACATGCGCCACGTCGTCAGAATCACTTGCTTCTTCAATGATGTACGCGTTGGTGGATCTCTTGTTCTTATATGTATAAATCAGGGAAATGCTCGAGTGTGTGGACCTGCCGCCTTTTGTGCCCCTCCAAATGAGATAGTGCTCACTGACTACGAGGAGGTTGGCACACTGCTCACAGCATCCTTGTCATCTCGACCTACATGTCTTCGCTTTGAACCTTAGCGAGATCTCCTCCAAAATAGGTGCATTATGATTCACATTGGCCTATTTCCTTCATGCGGCCCTCACAACCCTACCTGCATAAAAGTAACAAAACACACACATATTAATGTAAAACCTGAAAAAGTAATGCTCAACATAAGGAATGAGCAACCCGATTCATATCGCACAAGCACTTATCAACTACCATAGAAAGAGTATGAGCAACTCTCATGATTACATCGGTAGCTTAACCCCTCAATGCATATTGTCGATTACCCGGCGTGGTTAGTATGAACCAAGGGTGTGAAAGGCTACCTGTTTATCTCAACCAAGTTACAGATATATGCACGTTGTCCTAAGCCGATTAGTAATTGGACGTGGTGATAGCACTGCCGTTTTTAGCCGATAGGAGCTTCTTTACTTATATTCTATGGTCCAGCGCTGGCCAATTAATCTTGCCACATACTAGGATCGGTGTCCTTTTCTTGGGCACGTACATCACTAGACTCATCATTGGTATAGGCCTACGAGACACTATTAGAAGGATTGAGAAGACAATCATACCGACCCCCTTTTGTGTAGAGATGATTAGAAAGATGGGGATGCTTCGTAGGTATGGGTGTGGAGTGCATGTACGAATTGTACCTGATCTGGAGATGCCTAATGGGAGTGGTTACATGATAGAGGGATCTCGGTTGGCACAGGATCCTCTGCCTACGCAGACTAGGATTGAGACACCACTGGTAGCAGAGGATCCATCCCAGTGCGCATGTTTTCACCATCTCAAGTTTATGATCGTTTTGAGAGGCTCGAGAGTGCTGTGGGGGTGATACACACGGAGATTGTTGAGACCATGGAGAGATTGACTGGAGGTTCAGGTCGGCAGTGCGCCTACGCAGCGTACATAGAGTTCATGGCGATATTTTGACATTTACAGAGATTGCTAGAGCAAGGCGCGAGATCACCATTGGTTCTCTGACGACCATGACTTCCTCCGGTTCCTCCAGCATCACCATCACCGGTAGCATCGGCATCAAACGAGTGATGATGAGCCCAAGCATGACACCAACACTGATTTGTCATTTTTATTTCTTTTATTCTCTTTTATTTTGTTTTTGTTAGATGCTGTATACTCGAAAGGACTTTCCTTCTGAGTTTATTTTCATTTTGTTGTCTCGAAGTTAGTACCTCATTGCCTTATCTTTGTATACTCAGGAGTTGTTTTTGATTTTATGGAGCTTTCATCGAACCCTCTCGTGTCATCTGCGTAGATGGTCTTGTCCGATAGGAATTGAGAGCTTGTCATGGACACAAACTAAGGTACTTAGGCACTTGGCCATGTGTGCTTCACAACCCATTGGAACACCACTCCCATGATTTAGCTCCATCAAATGCAACACTAGGAGTTAGGAGTATTGTTTTGATTGCTCTCCCACATATGTTCTTGATTGATATATGATTAGAGTGAGCTTGCAGTGTGTACATTGGGGACAATATACAACCATGTGTGAGAGGTGTGGGAGTAGTTTCATAGTGCACATATCTTTTATATTAGTTTGATTGTTATACATGCTCACATGAGCCAATGGCGGTTCACCCTTAGTTGCAATAATTGATTCTTGAGTTTTAGATGAATTTTTAACATCAATGATCTCATGCTCTAGTTTTACTTGAATTTCTAGAATTTTTGCCCTGATTCACACTTGTTGCACTACTCACTAAACTCTTTAGAAACTCTAAGTCTTGATGTTAAAGAGACTAGTTATAGTTGTGTCTTTTTTTAATTTTGAAAAAAAAATGGAAAAAGAAAAGAAAGAAAAAATAGATATATTGTTTAGTAGTGCATTTTGGGTGGAATGTGTTATCACCTATGAAGTATGAAGCTACCTTAATAAGTCGGCATCTAGTTATGCCCTAATGAGATAAAGAGCTATCTCATGGGATGATTGTAGCTACCACCCCTGTAGAAAGAGCTACCAACCTCGAAATGTGAAAGAGACCTTAGCAGCAGCTTTGGAAAGGGCTACCTTAGAGGATGTGAAGCTACTACCATTTTTCAAATTTTCAGCTACTTTTTGTAGATAACAAGTCCGCTTTTTACCAAGAACTTCGAGGAGTATATCTTGGTTTGACTTGAGTGAGTTTTACACACACTTACACAATTTCGGGTTTGTTGTCCTTTTTATTCAAGTTTCTAGCTAGAGCATTGAATTTTCATACTTAATGTTGGAAACTTCTACTTACTTGTAGAATACTATCTTTGTATGCTTTGGTGAACCTAAGGCCAAGCACTTCCAATATTTCCTTCATCTATTCCTTAATGTTTTCATTTTGCTTGAGGACACACAAAAAGCTTAAGTGTGGGGAGTTTTGATAAGATGCTTGTGTGATAAGAAAGCGAAGTGTTCCTTCCTTATGATAAGCATTACTTTTATCAGGTTTTAGCGCTAATATATGTGCATTTATGTTACCTTTCATGCATATAGGGTTGTGAAGCCGAATGTTAGAGAAAGAAGCCAATGTAGATCATGAATGCACCATTTGGAGGAAATCTTGACAAGGATCAAACGCGAAGATATAAGTCGGGTTAAAGATGTGAGAATATGTGCCGAACTCCTCATATTCAAGTTAGCACAATGATTTGGAGGGGCACAAAGGCAGTCACATTCAAATATTCCGGCTTGTGCATGTATAGCAAGATCTCCACCAATGCAGCCATTTATTGAAGAAACAAAATGACTTATGACGTAAATGTGTGCCCGCTACGCTACCTCGATGACAACATGGATTCGACTATTTCGGCTGGTATTGTAGCAGGGTACTATAGCAAACACTGTATGAATTCATTGTAGCAGGTACACTTCACAGCCGGCAGAGAAAAATGATTTCAACCGAATCCACACTGGCATGTGGAAATTCCACACGCCTGCGCAGCTATTCCTCGAGCCCTTGTGGATACCCGATTCTATCCCTATTTAAGGCCGATTTCAGCCCTGATTTTGGCATTCTTTTCTCCATCTTTTCCCCATCTTGAGAGAGGGTGGCGACAAAGGCTTTGAGAGGTATTAGCTAGGGATTGGGAGAGGTTCTACGATTGTGACATCATGCTCCATTTGGAAGAAGGTTAGCGGGAGAGATTTCATCGGCACTGATCCGGTGAGGTGAATCCTAGCCCGGACAAAGGGACCCTTACATGAGTAGAGGCTTCTCCATAAGACCATCGTCATGACTATCAAGGTGGTTTTCTATGGATTACTTGTTTTTACATTCAATTTCATTGATTGTAACTAGCTCCATGGAGAGCTAAACCCTCTAGTGGGTACTTGGATTTGTGAACGCTAGGATGTATTTGTTTCAGTAAGCCTTGTTATTATGCTTTCATTAATTGATGTTTTATTTGAGTTCACATCTTGAATGCTTCATTGATTGAATGCTCCCTTAGAGTGACACTAGGGTTGAGAGTTCACCTTGGTAACCCTTGTGAGTGAGTGACACACCACAAGAGTAAGACAAAGTTAGATTGGAAAGGGTTGAGAGGGTGAGTTGAGAGGTAGCGGAGCGTCCCCTTTCTCCTCCAGTGTGATTTATCCTACCTCCATTTCCTTGAGTTCTTTGTGGTCATAGTAGAGTGAATGGGCTAAGGGATGAATTTCTACTTGGGCTTAGTTATAGAGGCAATGTAGTGAAGCGTTGAAGTGATTTTAGCACCTAGGGCTTAATTGTGACTAGGACCTTCTGCCGAGACCAAAGGGTTAGGTCTACATCTAGGGAAGAGGATTTTATCACTTGGAATCCCTAGAACTCATTGTGATTCTACTACGAGTCGCGAGGTTGAAAGATTGTTCAATTTCTCCTCCAGGACATGTATAGAGTTAGGCATCATTAACCTTAGATTTGGGACCATGTATTGAAGGATCTCCATGACTCATTAATGCATTAGTTAGAAAGCATTATAGAGGATTTTGCACTTGAAATGATTGTCCTAGGTGGAGTAATATCCTGGTACCCCCATTTATATCGATTGTCTTACTTTTACTTGTACTCTCTTCCTTGTCTCTTTTACTTTTGTTACATTACATCTTGTCACACAACTATTATTCACTTTTTCGCTTAGTTAAGAAATAATTTAAGTGTTTCTATTCACTATTTCCTGTGGATACGATACCTAATCACCTGGGATTTATTACTTTGACACCCGTGCACTTGCGGTTTACATGATACCCAACCCACATTGTAGGTATTGTTATATGGATTTCCTTGGCCCCTCATCGTATTACCTACAAAATCAACTTGTTCCATAGAGGATGTATGACCAATAGCTATCGGGCAATCAGATGGAGCATGGCTTCCTCCATATCCGATACAATTCATTACGACTGCCAATCTAGTAGAAGTTAGAGTATCTAACTTCTTGCTCAATGACTCCACTTGTTCCGCCAATAATGTAACCGCATCAATCTCATGGAGATCGACCACTTTCTTCTTCTCTCTTGTATTCCATTGGTAGCTATTCAAATCCATTTCTTCAATCAATTATCATACTTCTCCAGGGTCTTGCCACCTAAGGTACCTCCTGCTACTGCATCAAGTAACTGCCTTGTTTTAGGGTTCAATCCATTGTAAAAAATCTGAATAACCATCCACTCGGGAAACCCATGTTGAGGACATATCCATATGAGCTCCTTAAACCTCTCCCATGTCTCAAATAGAAACTCCAATTCCGTTTGCACGAAGGAGGATATTTCATTCATAAGCTTTGTAGATTTTTTGGGAGGGAAATATAAGGTAAGAAAAGCTTCTACTATCTCCTCCCATGTAGTAATCGATGCTCTAGGTAATGAATATAGCCATTGCTTCGCTCTCCCCTTCAAAGACAATGGGAACACTTACAACTTGATGTCATCATCCATAACACCATTGATTTGGAGCATGTAGCACACTTCCAAGAAATTCTGTATGTGACCGTTTGGATCCTCATCGGCCAAACCATTAAACTATGTGGACTGCTATAACATATGGATGAATGTCGGATTTAGCTCAAAATTCTTAGCCGTAATCGGTGGCCGCACAATAATAACCCGTGTGCCCAAAACTGAGGGTCTGTCATAATCTGAGAGTGTCCTCTGCTGCTCATTCTGTTCTGTCGTATTATCTAACCCTTAACCTTCTATCTCAGCTTGATTAGACTTTTCATGTACAGGTTCTTTCCCACTTCTATGAATTCTTCGTTCAATGTCCGGATTTCCTTCAACAATGTCGAAGGGTTTCCTCGGGTCATAACCTGGAGTTGCTACAAAAGAAAGGAAAACAAATCAGAATGATGATAGAATAAGAAAGTGTAAAATAGAATAAATGATGAATAGCTAAATAACAAAGTGCAAATTGTTTACAAAAAGCCTATTCCCTGGCAACGGTGCCAAAAACTTCACACGCCCCTTGTGTGTGACCCGCAAGTGTATGAGTTTGTCGAAGTAATAAATCCTAGGTGAGTGGCTTATCGTATCCACATGGAATAGTGAATAGAAACACAGCGATTGCTACTTAAGTAAGTGAAAATGTAACAATAATGGTGTGGATAAAATCAATGTGAACGAGACTAAAGAGAATAAGAAACAGAGGTATGATAAACTGATAGGAAAGGCAATCGATAGAAAGTGGGGTACTCGGACATTGCTCCCCCTAGGGTTATTGCTTCAAGTGCAATACCAACTATTATATCTCCTAACTGATGCTTAATGAGTCATAGAAATCCTAAAATACATGGTCCCAAATCTAAGGTTAATCATGACTAACTCTACACTATATCCTGGAGGAGAAATCGCTCAGTCTCAACACCTCACACTGTGCAAAGTTGTAAGAAGTTCTAGGGATCCCAAATGATAAATCCTATTCCTATATGTAGATCTAACCCTTTGGTCCAAGTGAAAGACCTCTAGTCATGATTAAGCCCCAAATACTAAGGATTACTTCAGTGCTTCACTCTGTTGCTCGCGCAACTAAGCCCTATTGGAGTTCCTCTCTTAGCACTTCACTATATTATAACCGCAAAGGACTCTAGGAAATAGAGGTAGGATAAATCACAACGGAGGGGAAAGGGGATGCTCCGCTACCTCTCGACTCACCCTCTCAAGCCTCTCCAATCTTGCTTTGTATAATTCTCATGGTGTGTCACTCACTCACAAGCATTACCAATGTAGACTCTCAACTCTAGTATCACTCTAATGGAGAAATCAATCAATAAGCATTCAAGATTAGAACTCAATTAAAGACATCAATTAAGGAAAACATAATAAAATGTCAATGAAACAATAGCATCCTAGGGTTTACAAGTCCAAGTACCCACTAGGGGGTTTATCTCTCCATGGAACAAGATACAATCAATAATGAAATTGGAAGTAAAAACATGTAATCCATAAGAAAAACCCCTCGATATTCGTGTTGATGGTCTTGTGGAGTAACCTCATCCTCTACAGAGGTCCTATTCTCAAGCCTAGGGCAAACCTCATCGGATTGGTGTCGATGAAAGCTTCCCTAATAATTAACTTCCAAGAGAAATGTGGTGTCAAAGCCATAGAACCACTACAAAAGCCTTGCCAAAGACCCTCTAAACCCTAGCTACAAGCCTCTCAAAAGATAGAAAAAAGATCGAAAGAAGGATTTTGAAATCCGGCTGAATTGCGGCATTATATAGGGCTGGAATCAGGAATCCACGCGGGCATGTGGAATTTCCACACGGCCGCGTGAATCTGCAGAACTTGGTTTTTTCAACGGCCTGTGAATAGTAACTTCTATAGTAATTTACTACAGTGATTTGCCACATTAACCTGCTATAGTATCCCACCAAAATACTCCTAAATCCACACTTTTCACTAAGGAAACACAAACGGGCACACGTCTATGCTGTAGATCACATTGCATCCTCAAGTAAAAGTACATTTGATGGAAATCTTGCTAGCCTTGTACAAGTCGAAACACATGAGTGTGATTGCCTTTGTGTCTCTCCAATTTACATATTCCATTAAGCATAATGGAGGTTGGCAAACACTGATATGTCTCGAGCACAACTTGCTTCTTCTCGTGTCTCCACTTCAAGATTCCATCAACATAATGCATTTGCAATATACTTTGGCTCCTTTCTTCTCTATTTGGCTCCACAACCCTGTATCCACAAAATAAGACAAAAACACACGTATTAGCGTAAAAACCTGATAAAAGTAATGCTCATTGTAAGAAAGAATACTTCGCATTCTTAGTACACAAGCGCTTATCATGTGTCTCTTTACTTTTGACTTTATTGTTGATTGTATTTTGCTCCATGGAGAGCTAAACCCTTAGTGGGTTCTTGTACTTGTAAACCCTAGGATGATATTTTTTCTTTGACCTTTTATTATACTTTCCTTAATTGAAGTTTTTAATTGACTTTCATTCTTGAATGCTTGTTGTGTTGATTTTCCCTTGAAGTGACACTAGGGTTGAGAATCCATCTTGGTTATCCTTGTGGATGAGTGACACACCATGAGGGTTAGACAATACTATATTGCAAAGGGTTGAGAAGGTGAGTCGAGAGGTAGCGGAGATTCCTCTTTCCCCTGTGATGTGATTTACCCTACCTCCACATTCTAAGAGTTCTTTGCAGTCACAATAGAGTGAAGTGCTAAGAGACAAACTCTGTTGGGGTTTAGCTGTGCCAGCAACAGAGTGAAGCGTTGAAGTAATCCTTAGTATTTAGGGCTTAATTGTGATTAGGGGTCTTTCACATGTACCAAAGGATTAGATCTATATTAGAGAATAGGGTTTATCACTTGGAATCCCTAGAGGCCAAATCAACCAAGCATAGTGTGAGGTGTCGAGACTGAGAAATTTCTCCACCGGGGCATACAGTTGAGTTAGTCACGGTTGACGTTAAGTTTTGGGACCGTGTGTTTAAGGATCTCCATGACTCATTAGACATTAGTTAGGAAGTATAATGATTGGTCTTGCACTTGAGACAATAATCCTAAGGGGAGCAATGCCCGAGTGCCCCATTTATCATCGATTGCCTTTCCTCTCATTTTATTACGCCTCTCTTCCTTATTTTCTTTAGTTCTTTTCATTTTGATTTTGTTCACACACATATTAATTCATCTTCACTTTAGTAAACTAGCAATCTTCTTGTTTCTATCACTATTCCTTGTGGATTCGACTACCCACTGATCGCTTCTCCGCAAGTGTACGGGATCGCCAAGTAATACCTCGTGCAAAGACACGAGGATCGTATTCCACGGGGCTAAGGATCTCCTATTACTCCTTCTCGAGCTATTATCTAGCCTAAGATCTTAAGTGATGGATTTTACTCTACTAAATACAAATAAAACTAAACACAAGATTTGCTAGCAAATTAGAGAGAACAAGCAATAAGCAAGCAAGAGAATCAATGAAGTGCAAAGGCCTATGGATGTGGATCCCCTTGAGGGGTTATCATGCAACATGGATGATGATTTAAAGATGCAAGGGTAAATTGGACCATGAGATTCCAAGATTAGAACAACCCCAATTTCTCGGCGATTGAACCCTAATCCCATACTGAACATAGATAGGAATTTCTTCCAAATCTACATTCCTACGATTGCATTAAGTACAAGGAAATCTCGCTTAGGAATAAACCTACTCTTCTTCGGATTAAACCTACATGGAGGGCTACCAAACACCCGATTTCTTGGTGTGATGATACAAGTATCCCCTTCTAATCCATTCATGACCTAATACATGCGAGCAAGTCACATCTACATGCATCATTCATAAAAAGAGCTACGGATTTCTCCTTGGTGTAACACTTAGCATGAAAACAATGGATTAGATCTCAAAACATACCCAAGCATAGAATTAACAAGTAATCATCCAAAATACATGATAAAACCCCCAAGGTTCACCAACACCCGTGGCCTTGGGGGGTCTAGTGTGTCATCATCTCATAACAAAGCATACAATCAAGCAAAAACATGAAACAAAGACATAGTATGACACTCCCTAGATGAAATGGTGAAGGTTGAGGCGAGAATATGCCGAATGACGCTCCCCCGCCAAAGGAATGCCGAATGACGCCCTCTAGCCGCGATTCTCCTTCCTTCAAGTCGTGATCGATCTCCCTTTTTGAATGATGTTGCCTTCTTGCCTTGAGAGCCTTGGACCTTGGGCTTCAATGATCTTCTAGCTTTCTCGCCCTCTTTCTCCTCCCCAAGGTCGCCCAAAGATCTCCCAAATGATCTCCCCAAAAAGTCGGCCAACAAAAAGTCTTTTTAATCAGCCCTAAAAGTGAGTATATATACCCCCCGAGGCATACGGGCCGTATAGGGGTCGTATGGGGGTCGTATAGCACTCAAAAACCCTAGATTCACGTTCCATACGGGGTGCATACGGCCTCCATATGGCCCCCGTGATACTCGGGTAGTATGGAAATCGGACAGAAACACCAAATCAATCCATCACATAGTAGCATACGGCCCCCATACTCGGGTAGTATGGGGGTAGTATGAAATTCTGCTTTTCTTCTTTTTTGCCAAAATGATATCTTCTTGTTCTCCATGGCTTCCATATGCCCTACAAAGCAAATAATAGATGATTAAGCGCGAAACGGGCATCAAACCTCACAAAAATACATGCAAAGTGCATACGATATATATATGAAAACACCCTACATTTAGACACTTATCAAACATCCCCACACTTAAGCGTTGCTTTGTCCCCAAGCAAACAACTCATGAAAAACAAAGAGACCGAGAAGTGGCTAAATGCAATACCTCGCTCAAGCAAATATAAGATTCCAAAAAGCAAAGGATAATGAAACATAGATGTTGAGTTATAGTCATTAAGCATAATAAAAAAATATCCTCGCCTCACCCCTAATATGTATGTGCGTGTAAGTGAATCCTTTATCTCATTTGCCCTCGATCCGGGTCTAGCTCAAGGACTTCAATCAAGATGACTCTAGATGCTAATCACTCCACATACAAAGAATACTAAGTCTTAAACTACTAAGTGCTACTTCAATGGCCAAGTAAGATCCTTCTAATTCTATAGCTTGAAACTAAATCCTTGTTCTTTTCAAAACCTTTGGTAGGTACTCAAAAAGATCACTAGGGTTTTTATTTTCAACTCAATATTCAACACATTTTTTTTTTTCCCGAGTCCGACTAACGTAGACTGCATCAAAATCATTTTAAAATCTTTCTAGAGGATGCACATGCTGGTTAGGCACAAGAGCCACCCAACTACTCGATTACAGTCTACATAGACGCATTCATGCTTCATTAGCAGAGGAATACTGACATAGACTCCTTTTTTTTTTTTTATCACTTTCACTCTCACCCTAGATCACATCTTCAGAGTACACTACATGCCACAAAACTCGGATTAGCTCAACAAGACTTAGAAGTTCTTAAGAAAACATTGAAGGATAGAACTTAGTGTTCTAAGGCCAAGTACTCAAAGTAGTGTGTTAAGCATACAAGAGAGTTAGAGTAGTCACATTGGCTATTCCCATGGCATCGATAAAAAATTCAGTGCACAAGACAATACTATGGGGTGAAACAGGATTCAATAAAACATAAAACAAGTAACTCACATCCATCATTAGTCCAAGCTAAAAGAATCTTACAAGAATGAATAAAGCCATCATTGGTAACACTAGCATGTAAACAATGTTCTTAAAACATGAAATGCACCCATCCCCATACTTAGTGTTGTACATTGCCCTCAATGTACACTAATCATGAAAAACATGCAAGAAGGGCCAATGCAAATAATAATAGAGGAGGGTGAAAAATAGAACTTCCCCGGTTTATCTTGTGTTCGTCATGAGGTGCGACTCGACAAAAGGTGTGGTGAGCAATACACGTCTTGTCCGACCTCCATTTAAAAACTAGGAAAGCTCACCAAATTCCCTCAATGCCTCATCACAATCTGGTGCTGGCGGTGGTGGCATGGTGGCAGAAGGAGTATGCGAGGCAGAACCATAGTATGAGGTAATGAAACGGTGAAAAATCGCCTCGAGTCGTGGCTGCCCCTCAAGGACCCGTGAAGCTGGTCACGGATCTCGACGCTGCCCCGACGCATGCCCTCGAATCTCCCTCAATCCCCCCGCCTCATGTCGAAGTCAGTAATGAAGTAGTACCGGGGTAGGAACAGTGCGCCCTCGTGCTCGACTCTGTGCTGCCGGGTCACCGACTCGACTCACCAGTGGCTTGGTGCCGTGGGGGCCTGCCCTCATGCGCCAAGAACCACCAAGCCAATCGCCCAGATGTGTGCCTTCCCGAGGGTGCCGCACCTCCTACAATAGTCATGCCTCGCGTCCCGCTCAAACAAACCCATGCCACGGATCAACTGGGTCACATAGGGCCCAATAAAGATAGCTCCCAATCGAGTATACGAGCCCTGGTGAAGGAATGCATCAGCGACAAGGTAGCCAAGGTGAGTAGGGCGCTCTCAAAGATGCCATACATCGTAAAGATATCGGATTGGGTGACCACCCCTTGCTATCGGGTCCGGCCCCCAAAGAGAACGGGCAATCAAGGCATGAATGAATCTATGTGCTCGGGTCAATCATGCGTGAGGCCTTTCGGGTCGTATCTTCACCCGCCAAAGTCGCCCAATAGTTGCTCCTATCCACCCCACTCGGAAAATCAAGCTTAAGACGTTTGCCGAGCATGGATTTGATAAAATCATCATCATATATCCCAAAGTACTTGGCAAAGTCCAAATGATGCATAGTGCGCTTCCTTCCAAAAGCTTGAAAACGGATGGTGACAATCTTCTTATTCCGCACGGATTCTCCATCTTGTCGCGCCTCAAATGTACTCAAGACCTCCAAGGTTAATTGACGGAAGGTTGGCTCGTTAATGGCAAAGAGTTTATCCCAACAATCGTGTGAGAGCCAATCCCGCACTTGACTTGCAAACCCAAGGTTGTCCACAAGTTCCCAATCAAGATAGCACAAAGTCCCGAATGGTTTTGTCTTCAATCTATCATATCTCTCTCGATGGTGGGACAATTTGAAGACGGGTTCATCGGGTGTAGAGGATGGTTCGGTAGTTCTTGGGCGCTTGGAGGCGAGCCTTTTAGTGTTAGGCATCCCTACAATGAAGAAAAAAACTTTGATCAAGCTCAAAGGGGTACAAGATAACTCAAAATAACATGGTAGAGATAGAGGAGACTAATGAAAAATTGGGTTTTTGGGACCATACTGCCGTATGGGGGCCGTATGGTCACTATTCACACAGCAAGAGTCTCCCCTATACTCATGGAATCGAAAAATTTGTACATAAATTTGAATGAAAATTCATTCACAACATTCACATCATCCAAATCAAGCAAATTGCTAAAGAAATTCCATGCACAAAGTCTCAAGAATGCCCAAAAAAATGGAAAAGAATAAAAACTAGGGTCATTGAAAAAAGCATACCGACGAAACCTTGAGAAAAACAAGCTTTTAAACTCGGGTAAGATCACTAGATCGAAGTCTCCAATGGATTGGGAGAAGTTTTTGGAAGAAAAATGAAGACATTCGGCCAAGAATCGAGAGAGAAAAGAGAGAAAATTTCGGTGGAGTTGAAGAGAAATGAGAGGTGGAAGAGAGAGAGAGAGAGAATGAGAGGCCTTAAAGGGGGAAGCCCCGCCACCATACGGCCCCCATGCGACCCCGTATGGGGGCCGTATAAGTGGGTAACTTCCCTCGGCCGAGACACCCAAACCGACTTGACGGGCCCTCATACGGGGTCGTGATGGGGGCCGTCTAAGTGAGCACGAGCCATCCGGATCGGCTCTGTGGTCAGCTTAGACGGCCTCCATACGGCCCAGTATGGCCGTAAACCTTTAAAGGCCAATCAAATCCATGAAAACCTGCCTCAAATGATGTAAAAATGAAAAAGAAAGTTTGACGACTTCTCCAAAAACGACTAAAATGAATAAAACGACGATCTAGCACATAAATTAACACCTACCCATGTGTGTCTCAAGAGGTTGCACAAATATACCACAATAAAAATGATGAGAGCAATGTGCCAAGTGTATGAGCATGAACTTATTCACAAGCAAACAAGTCTAAGAAATACTGAAAAATTGAAATGAACTAAGAACTAAAGAATACGGAAAAATGCAAACAAATGCCCCTCGAATGCTTGGGTTGCCTCCCAAGAAGCGCTTGTTTAACGTCACGAGCCCTCGACGTACCTTGTTCCTTACCTCATGGGGGTTCAAACAATTTGAAGCCACCCCCGGTTTCCCTTTGTAGTGTTGCTTCTTCCCGGTAGATTGAAATGACAACATTGAAAAATACCTCGAATTGCTCATGAGTGGAGAGGGGTGAAAAAATTTACCTTTCCTCCATGAGATGTGGGAGGATGAAGCTTGTTTACCTTTCTTTTTTTCTCCCATGGATCTCCCTCCACATTCTCTTCATAAATGATTCTTTTTCTTTTTCTTTAGCATTAGTACAGGATACCCTCTTTTTGGTGGCTTCAAATTGTGAATTGGAGGATGACGATGAGGTTCTTCTTCTTCTTCGCTCTCCAACTCCCCCAAATATTCATCCAAAGGATTTAAAGAGAGCACCTCTCGCACACAATCGAAATCAACCCTATCGCTTTCATCAACGAAATAAAGTGTGTCATCATGATCTAAAGAATGTTTCATGGCAGTCGGCAAAGTGTACACCACTTCCTCTTCTCTGACTCTTAACGCCAACTTCCCTCCTTTCAAGTCAATTAAGGCACCCGAGGTGCTGAGGAATGGTCGGCCAAGAATTAGTGGTATCTCCACATCTTCATCTATGTCCATGATGACAAAGTCCACCGGAAAAACAAATTTATCCACTCGCACAATCACATCTTCGACAATCCCACTGAGGTTTTCTTGTTGATCGATCTGCCAACTGTAAGGTCATCCTCGTGGGCCTTAATTCATCCAAGCCAAGTTTCAAATACATGGTGTAGGGCATGACGTTTATGCTAGCCCCCGAGTCCGCTAGAGCATTCTCTTGGACTCCACCTTCAAGCATGCATGGAATAATGAAACTACCCGGATCCTTCAACTTTTGTGGGAGCTTCTTTTCTAGAATAGCCGAGCAATTCCCCGTAAGTGCAATCGTGCCTTCTTCTTCCAACTTTCTCTTATTTGTGAGGAGCTCCTTTAGAAACTTGGCATATTTCGGCATTTGAGTCAACGCTTCAACTATCGGGATGTTCAAATGAAGTTGTTTGAAGATGTTGATGAATTTTCTGAAGTGAACATCCTCCTTGTCATGCTTCAATCTTGTTGGATAGGGGATCGGAGGCTTGTACTCGGATGATTTTGTTGGTCCCTGTTGTTGGAACTTGTCATTTATGCCCAGATTTTTGTCTTCACTGTTTTCTTCAACTAGCTTGGGGTCTTCCCTGGAGGCTACCCCACTTTTCCTGACACTTAAGTCAACTTCGACCCTTGTCTCCACTTGCCTCCCGCTTCTAAGAGCAATGACCTTTAAGTGCTCTCTTGGATTGTCTTCTGTGTTGCTTGGAAGACAACCTAGAGGACGTTCAGAATGTGCCTTCACGAGCTCCCCCACTCGATGCTCAAGAGATTTCACAGAAGCTTGGAGGTTTCTTAAAACAGATGTTATTTCACTGAACTGCTCGGCATGCTGAGTGAGTTGAGCATTCACCTTGCCAAATTGTGCATCCATGCTACTAGTTAGATTATTGAACCTATCATTGGTACTGAGCATGCACTTGGCAAGGATCTCTTCAGTGGAAAACTTCCTCTCAACGGCCGGTTGTTGAAATTGAGATCCTTGAGGTGGTGCACCTCTTTGTTGTTGTTGGCCTTGGTTCCATGAAAAATTTGGGTGGTTCTTCCAACCCGGATTGTAAGTTGAACTATATGGGTTCCCTTGATTGTGTTGCCCCCCAATGTAGTCCCCATTCTCAACGGATGCAACAGACGAGCTAGCAATCAGACATTGGGCTGCACCGTGCCCACCACCGCAAGTACTACAACTTAGCACCGATTCGGCCTTGAACTACGCCCATAAGAAGATCAATCTTTCGAGTCAACACGTCAACCTTTGCGGCTAAGGCATTATCACTACTTACTTCATAAAGCCCAGCAGTCTTTTTGTGAAGATCCCCTTGAGGCCCAATGTGATTCATTGCTTGCCATTGACTCAAGTAATTGCTCGGCCTCATCGGGGTACTTGTTGCTAAGGGAACCGCCCGCCGTGGCATCAATGAGTTGGCGAGTAGCATAATTTAGCCCATTGTAAATGATTTGTACTCGCATCCATGAAGCAAAACCATGGTGGGGGCACCTTCTAAGGAGATCCTTGAATCTCTCATAAGCTTCAAACAATGTTTCGGACTCCCCTTGTTTAAAGGCTGAAATTTCTTGCCTCAACTTCGCCGCTTTGCTTGCCAGAAAATATCTTCCAAGGAACTTCTCCACCATGTCCTTCCATGTTTTAATAGATCCCGGAGACAATGAGGTAAGCCAACGATAAGCTCCATCTCTCAAACTTAATGGAAATAATCTCAAACGGATAGCATAGTCCGACACCCCATTGATCTTGAATGTAAAACAAATTTGGAGGAACCGGGAAAGGTGGTCATGCACATCCTCATGGGCAAGACCATTGAATTGGACTGAATTTTGGATCATGCCGATTGTACTTGCTTTAATTTAAAAGTTGTTGGATGCCATTGACGGTGCTTGAACACTGAACTCATCACCCGTGAATTGGGGTCTCTCATATTCGGATAAAGTACGTCGTTCTTCGGCCATGATTGTAGACACTCTATCTTCAATTTCGATGTTCTGTGTACCCGACCCTTCACCAACTTCTCTCAATCTCTGACACAAAGTTCTTTCAATTTCACTATCCGGTGTAATCAAAGGCGACGGATTCGACCGTGTCGTGCACAGTACCTTGCACAACCAAGAAAAAATGATAGAGAGTTAAGATCAAGGGAAAAGAAAAACAACAAATGAGCAAAGAATGAAATGGCTAGAGTAATAATCTAAAAGTTTCCTAGAATTCCTTAATGGTCCCCGGCAACGGCGCCAAAAATTTGATCGCTTCCCCGCAAGTGTACGGGATCGCCAAGTAATACCCCGTGCAAAGACACGAGGATCGTATTCCAAAGGAATGCTGAATGACGCTTCCTTTAGCCGCGGTTCTCCTTCCTTCAAGTCGTGATCGATCTCCCCTTTTGAATGATGTTGCCTTCTTGCCTTGAGAGCCTTGGACCTTGGGCTTCAATGATCTTCTAGCTTTCTCGCCCTCTTTCTCCTCCCCAAGGTCGCCCAAGATCTCCCAAATGATCTCCACAAAAAGTCGGCCAGCAAAAGTCTTTTAATCAGCCCTAAAAGTGAGTATATATACCCCCGAGGCATACGGGCCGTATAGGGGGTCGTATGGGGAGTCGATAGCACTCGAAACCCTAGATTCGCGTTACATCACGGGGTGCATACGGCCTCCATATGGCCCCGTGATACTGGGTAGTATGGAAATCGGACGAGAACACCAAATCAATCAGCACATACAGATACTGCCCCATACTGGGTAGTATGGGGGTAGTATGAAATTCTTGTTTTCTTCTCTTTTTGCCAAAATGATATCTTCTTGTTCTCCATGGCATCCATATGCCCTACAAAGCAAATAATAGATGATTAAGCGTAAACAGGGCATCAAACCTCACAAAAATACATGCAAAGTGCATACGATATATATATGAAAACACCTACATTTAGACACTTATCACCCACTGACCGGGGTATTATTACTTCGACAAACCAGTGAACTTACGGGTCACACGCACGGAGTGTGTGAATAATAAAGGTTAAAGAAACAAAATAATCCTAGGGTTTACTAGTCCAAGCACCCACTAGGGGTTTGGCTTTTCATGGAGCAAGATACAATCAACAATGAAATAAAAAAATTAAAAAGCATGCTATCCATAGATAAAACCACCTTGTAGTCCGTGATTGATGGTCTTCCGGAGATGCCTCGCCTTCTATAAGGGTTCCCTCATTAAGCCTAGGGCACACCTCGCAATATCAATGGCGACAAAAGCTCCCCCCAATAACTTTCTTCCATAGGAACACGATATTGAAGGCCCTAGAACTACTCCCAAGACCTAGCGAAAGCCTCTCCAAATCCTAGCCACAAGCACCTCCAAAGATGGGGAAATGAAAAAAAGATAGGATCGGAATCCCCAAAAATGTCTGAAAATCGTTGCTTTTATAGGGTCGAATTGCGCATGGACATGTGCATGTGGAATTTCCACACGACCCAGTGAATTTGCAGAATTCTATTTCCTGTGAACTGTGAACAATAATTGCTACATTGATTTTGCTACATAAACTGCTATTATGACCCTCCAATTTGTGTATTCTCTTGAGTACAATGGAGGTTGGCACACACCCAAATGTCTTTGATTACAACTTGTGTCTTCACGTTTGTTTTACTACAAGTGCACGGGTTTGTCAAGTAATAATCCCGGATGTGCTGCGTGATCGAATCCACGAGGAATAGGGGATAAAAAAATACTTAATTCGCTTCTTAGCTATGTGAAAGATCAATGATGATAAGTGTGACAATGATTCAATTCTCAACAATAAAAAAACAACAAGTAAAAGAGCAAAAAGTAAAGAAGGGGTAAGGCAATCGATAAAGATGGGGTACTACGGATAATGCTCCGCCTAGGATAATTGTTTCAAGTGCAAGAACCCTCTATTATGCTTCCTAATCAATGCAATGGTGAGTCGTGGAAAATCCTTAATTACATAGTCCCAAATCTAAGGTCAACTATGCCTAACTCTATACATGTCCCGGAGGAGAAATTAGATAACCTCTCAACCTCGCACTCCCATAGAGTTGCCATGAGCTCTAGCGATTCCAAGTGATAAATCTCTTCCTTATTATAGACCCTAACCCTTTGGTCCAGTGGAAGGTCCCTAACCATAATTGAGCCATAGATACTAAGATCACCTCAACGCTTCACCCGTTGCAGCGCGAACTAAGCCCCCACGGAAGTTCATCCCTTAGACCATTCACTCTATTATGACCTCAAAGAAGTCGAGAACGGAGGTAGAATCTATCACGCCGGAGCGGAAAGGGGACGCTCTTGTACCTCTCAACTCACCCTTCAACCCTCTCTAACCTAGCTTCGTCTAACGCTCGTGGTGTGTCACTCACTCACAGGGTTACCAACAAGAACTCTCAACCCTAGTGTCACTCTAGGGGAAATGTTCATACAATCAAGCATTCAAGATTGGAACTCACAATAAACATCAATTAATTGAAAAGCATAATAAAGAGATTCAATAAAAACAATTATATCCTAGGGTTCACAAATTCCCAAGTACCCACTAGGGGTTTAGCTCTCCATGAAGCTAAGTACAATCAAAAGAAATAGAATGTAAAAACAATTAATCCATAAAAGAAACCCCCTCAATAGTCATGTTGATGGTCTTGTGGAAAGTCCTCTACTCGTCAGTCGAAGGATTCCCTCGTCCCAGGGGTATAGGATGCGCCTCGATGGAAGCTCCCCCTACCAATCTTCCTCCCTAAGGAATGACGATGTCGGAGCCGTGAGAACCTCTCCAAAAACCTTGGCCAATACCCCTCAAAATCCCTAGCCAAGCCATCTCTCAAGTTGGGAAAAAGATGGAGAAAAGAATCCTAAAAATCGGGCTGATTCGGCTTTAAATAGGGTCGAATCGGGCGACTACATGGGCGTGGATGCTTCACGCTACCGCGCGGAATTTCCAACGGCGTGGATAACTTTCCACACGCCCATGTGGATTCTCCAAGTTCTGCTTTTCTCAGGTACGAGTGAACAAGGGCTTTGCTATAGTACTTGCTACCGTGTTGCTATAAGTACTCGCTACAGAGATCCGACCCCGAATAGCTTCCCGAATCCATACTTTCATCGGAGTAATGCAAACGGGCACACGCTCACGCCATGGATCACTTGCTTCTTCAATGATAAAAAACTTGGTGGAGCTCTTTTTCTATGTGCATAAGTTGGATTGCTCGAGTGTGACTGCCTTTGTACCCCTCCAAATGGATGTACCAACTAGAATACGAGGAGGTTGGCACACACTCTAGTATCTCACACAAGACCTATGTCTTTGCGTTTGAACCTTAGCAAGAATTTCTCCAAAAATCAGTGCATTGTGCTCCACATTGGCTTCTTTCCTTCATACTCGGCATCACAACCCCACCTGCACGAAAGTAACATAAAAACACACATATTAGTGTAAAAATCCGAGAAAAGTAATGCTCAACATAAGGAATGAATGCTTCGCATTCATATCGCACAAGCACATATCAAACTCCCCCACACTTAAGCTTTTGCCTGTCCTAAAGCAAAAATTAAACATTCTGTACATCAATGAAGAAAATATTGAAAGTGCTTGGCCTTAGGTTCACCAAAGTATACAAAGAGAGCATTCTACATGTAAGGGAAATTTTAACATTAAATATAAAAATCAATGACCTAGCTAAAAACTTGAATCAAAAAGGACAACAAACCTGAAATCATGTACGTGTGTGAACTCACTCAAAACAACCAAAGGTATACTCCTCAAAGTTCTAAGTACAAGGACTTATTTATCTACAAAAGTGACAACAATTTCAAAGATGGTAGTAGCTTCACACATCCCTCTAAGGTATAACTTTCCAAAGCGGCTCGCTAAGGTGGCTTTCACACTTTCGAGGTGGTAGATCTTTCACCGGAGTGGTAGCTTTTCACTCATCCCTATGAGATAGCTCTTTCTCTCATTAGGGGCATAACTAGTATCCGATTTATGAGAGTAGCTTCATACTTCATAGGTGGTAGCCCTTTCCACCCACAAGCACAAATAACCAATAAAACTACACTGAATTCAACACAAGAAATAACTATAACTAGTCCCTTTAACATCAAACTTCAGTTTCCAAAAAGAGTCTAATAAGTGAGTAGTGTAACAAGTATAAATCAGGGCAAAAAATTCCTAGACATTCAAGCAAAAATTAGAGCATGAAAACATTCAATGTTAGAAATTCTCTTTAACTCAAGAATACAATCCTTGCAACTATAGGTGAACATCCATTGGCTATGTGAGCATATACCAATCAAGAACAATAGAAAAGAATGTGTGCACTATGAAACTTCCCCTCCACACTTAAGTTGTACATTGTCCCCAATGTACACATGCAAGCTCGCTCAAAAATATATATCATTCAAAAGAAAATGTGGGAGAAGCAATCAAAACAATACTCCCCTAACTCCTAGTGTTGCGTTTGATGAAGCTAATTCCATGGGGGGTAGTGTCTCGACCTGGGGTGTGAAGCTCACACGGCTAAGTGCCTAAGCACCTTGGTCAGTGCCCATGACTAAGTCTCAATTCCCAAGAAGACAAGACCATCTGTACGCATACACGAGGGGGTTCAGTGAAGCTCAATAAAAACAAAATATCTCTAGTATATATAAACGATAGATAATGAATACAACTCAAGATGCAAAATGAAAATAAACTCAGAAGGAGAATCCTTTATGAGTGAGCAAGTCTAAAATAAAATGCATAAAAGAAAAAGAACTAAAAATCAAATGTCGGTGTCACCCTTGGGCTAAGGCCGCTGCTGTGAAGATGCACATGGTGGGTCCACCGTGCTCGAGGTAGGGGGATGAGGGGTGCCGTAGATGTCTAGGGAGTACGAGGGAGTCCCTCGGTCGCAAAAACAAATGAGGATGTGACGTCTCGCTCTAAGATCTACATGTAATACGTTGAAGCGTGCCATGAACTCTGTATTGAGCGGCTATGCGGGCCCTCGATCTCGGACACCTCCGCCCGCACTCCTCTAAAGCATTCTCGAGCCTCTCAAAGCGATCATGGGTTTGAGATGGTGTAAACGAACGTGACAGGGTATGTTCTCCACCGCTGAGGTGGCTCAGCCTCCATTGAGTGCCGGATCGAGGGCTCATCACCATTATCCTCGAATGGTATATTCAAGACATACACCACCATTTGGATATTTACGGACCAAAACCATGAGCCTCATTGTCTCTAACCCTGTGGTGCCGGTATGATTGTCTTCTTGGTCTCACTGACAGGGCCTCGCATAGACCCATCCCCAAAAATGAGTCTAGTAATGTATGGACCCGAGAAAATGATACCTAGTCTGGGATACTGTCCTTGATGCTTCAAATACTCCGCTAAAATGTATCCCAGATGGACCGGCTCATTCCGCACCATGGAGAATAAGTCATGTAAGTTCTTGCTTATTTATGACTCTTGTGCTATCATCGTGACTCATTACTAGGTCGAGATAAACATGAGGCCTTAAACACTCCAGTTCATATCGCCTCTTACCACATAGTATTCTATACGCCTCGTGGGAGATAAACCCGACATGTCAATTGGGAGACTCTCATACTCCTTAGTCTCATTATACTCCTCATCGTATAAACCAAGTCTAGTGGAGAACCGTGCAGACGCTCATACTATGATATTGCTCCAAAAGCTCGAACCCAATAGCTCGACATTATCAAAATGAGCAAAAGAGAGCTCGAACTTAAAATGAAGCAAGCACCACTAGAGTGAGTGAACTGGATAGCAGTGGTCATGAATATTCAATATCTTGTGCCAACTATCGACCGATAATAGTTTCTCGACCTCATTAGCCATGTCATCTCGCTAGTTACACCTTCCCGAGTAACCCAACATCCGGATTTCATTTGACCAAACTTAAGCTCGCTAACCGCTCAAACCGAGGTCGATGCTCGTGAAGTGTGAATTCCATGACTTCCACTCGTAAGGTAGGACCTCTAGGACATTTAGCAACTGCTTTCTTTGATCTTGTGGCCATACCTGCATGTATTAGAAAAGAAAATCAACTAATTTCTACAGGAAAATAATAACCAACGGCCGTGCGGAAATTCCACACGCCTGTGTACTTTCACAGTCATGTGGAAAAACACACGGCTTTTACAGTCATTCTCACAACTACAACCCCATCTCACTCCCAGATCTTCTCAAAAACAAATCATAACCATTTTAGCAAGAAACCGATGTGTATTATCCATTTAAATCGCATGTAATTAGCTAGACTCAAAGGAAGTCGATGATGAGAAGAAATAAGGTCTTACCGATTAGTTGAAGCAAAAAAAACTCTAAAATCCGCACAATGCACAATCAATTGATTCAAAGACGCTAAAGAGGAGGTCAAGAGAATGTCCGAAGATGTTCTTTGAGCTACCTAGGGTCACGTTGAGGAGCAAGGTGTGACTATTGTATTGGGAGAGCGATAGCCTTTTAATTCCCTCGGAGATCCACACGAGCGTGTGGCATAGCCCACGCCCGTGAGCCCTTAAACAAAGGTATCACAGGGGCGGACGCACACCCCCGCTGGGCTTCACTCGATATCCGAGAAATATTGTCAGTCGTCTCTACACGCCCGTGGGAATTCCGCGACGGGCGTGGACATTCACATGCCCAACTCACGTGGGGCCGCCACACTGCGTGTCTCGGGATGGAAAGAACTCCCTCCAGAATTTCGCATGGGCATGTGGGAAATTACCCACGCCCATGTGTGGTTCACAAGGTCGCCCACAGGGGCGAGTCCATGCCTCTGCGTGCTCTCGGGATAATCCGCCCAACTCTGCAGGAAATTCACACGCCCTCGCAGGCGAAAAATTACCCACTGGGCATGTGACAATCATTTACGAGCGGCACCGCGACGCCCCCTCGTGCCTTCTCGTGGAAGAGCTTTGCAGGCGAAACTCCATGGGCGTGCGAAATTCCACACGCCTGTGTTTTCTCCTCGGATGACTTAGAAAAATCACAGTGCTCAGAAAATTTCTAAACATGTGTATACATTATGCAAATTTTACCAGTGAAAACCATAAAATAGAGCTCAAACGACCATACTTCGCCAATTCCACTTGAAAACACACAACTGACTTTAAAAACCCCATAATAAAATTGAAAAGACAAGCATCATAAAAATCAAGACACCAACACTCTAACAATTTATTCATGCAAACAACCTAACTAAAAGATAAGAAAAATTAAACACTTGGGTTTGCCTCCCATGAAGCGCTTTGTTTTTACATCACTAAGCTTCGACGACACTTGTCTTACATCAC
>NW_024087408.1:0-4002 GCF_009730915.1 Dioscorea cayenensis subsp. rotundata | reverse complement strand
AAAATACATACATTTAGGCGTTTATCAATGGAGAAAAGAATACTAAAATCAAGGCTGATTCAGCTTTAAATAGGGCTGGAATCGGGCGACTACACGGGCGTGGATGCTTCACGCGCCCGTGGGGAATTTCCACACGGGCGTGGATAATTTCCACACGCCCGTGTGGTTCCTCTGAACTCCTGTTTTCTCGGCCGGTTGTGAACAGTGCTGCTATAGTACTTTCTACGGTGTTGCTATAGTGCTCTGCTATAGTTTTCGACCTGAATTGCTTCCCGAATCCATACTTTCATCAGAATAACGTAAACGGGCACACGTTTACATCGTGGATCACTTGCATCTTCAATGATAGGCATGTTGGTGAAGCTCTTGTTCTATCTGCATAAGTCAGAATGCTCGAGTGTGACTGCCTTTGTGCCCCTCCAAATGGATGTGCCAACTCGAATACGAGGAGGTTGGCACACACTCTAGCATCTCACATCGACCTATGTCTTCTACAAATAAGGAAAATATCAACACTAAATACGAAAAATCAATGCTCTAGCTAAAAACTTGAATAAAAAAGGACAACAAACCCGAATTTTGTGTATGTGTGTGAACTCACTCAAAACAACCCAAGGTATACTCCTCAAAGTTCTAAGTACAAGGGACTTATTTATCTACAAAAAGTGACAAAAAAATTTAAAAAGATGGTAGTAGCTTCACATCCTCTAAGGTAGCCCTTTCCAAAGCGGCCGCTAAGGTGGCTTTCACACTTTCGAGGTGGTAGCTCTTTCTACCCGATTGGTAGCTTTCACTCATCCTATGAGATAGCTCTTTCTCTCATTAGGGCATAACTAGTATCCGACTTGTGAGAGTAGCTTCACACTTCATAGGTGGTAGCTCTTTCCACCCAACAAACACAAATAAACAATAAAACTTTTTTGTTCCTTCTTTTCATTTTCAAAATATATATATATATATATTTGAGTTTAGCACAAGAAAATAAACCTAACTAGTCCCTTTAACATCGAACATGAGTTTCCAATAGAGTCCAAAGAGTGAGTAGTGCACTAAGTGTAAATCGGGCAAAAATTCCTAAAAATTCAAGCAAGAACTAGAGTATGAAAACATTCAATGTTAACAATTCTCCTAGACTTAAGAATATAATCATTGCAACTACGGTGAACCGCCATTGGCTATGTGAGCATATATCAATCACTGAACAATAGAAAAAGATGTGTGCATTATGAAACTCCCCCCCACACTTAAGTTGTACATTGTCCTTAATGTACACATGCAAGCTCACTCAAAATATATCATTCAAAAATAGATGTGGGAGAAGCAATCAAAACAAAACTCCCCTGACTCCTAGTGTTGCGTTTGATGAAGCTAATTAATTGGGAGTAGTGTTCCAACGGGTTGTGAAGCTCGTATGGCCAAATGCCAAAGCACCTTGGCCATACCCATGACTAAATCTCAATTTCCAAGAAGACAAGACCATCTGCATGCACACACGAGGGGATTCAGTGAAGCTCAAGGAAAACAAAAATAACTCGAGTGTATAAAAGATGAAGCAATGAATACAACTCGATAATGCAAAATAACATAAACTCAGAAGGAAAAATCCTTTTTGAGTGAACAAGTCTAAAAACAAGAAAATAAGATAAAGTAAAATGCATGAAAGTAAACGGAAGAAGAAGAAGTCAAGTGTAAATGTCTCTCTCGGGCTCCTGTGCTGCCGCTACAGAGGTGGAATATAGTGGGTCCTCTAGTGCTGGGTCGAGGATGTATGTGCTGGAGGAACTGGGGATCTGAGTCTCAAGAGATCTCGAAGGAAATCGAATCGGGCGATAAGATCTGTCTACTGAGTCGATTGCATAGCCCGGAGCTCCGCTATCTCAGTCCGAATCTCTCTAACCTCGGTCTCCAGCCTCTCAATATGGTCATAGGCTCGAGCACCCGGTGCTATACAAGATGGAGGAGTGCGCATGATATCACATGCGAGTAGCCTGCTCGCTCGGGTGGTCTCGGTAGCTATAGTGAGAATGTAAGTCCCTGGCCCAAACCTCCGTATCAACCCCATCATCCTGATCGTATCGAATGCAAGAGGAGTGGGTACAACTGCCCTCTCAGCTCCACGTAGAGCGTCACCCAAACCCATTCACAAAATGAGTCTGGTGATATAAGAGCCAGCAAATAGTAGACTCACTCTCGTCGAATGGCCCTAGTCTATGCGCAAAACATCCTGCTAAAAATGCACCCTAAGTGAAGTGGTACATTGTGGGCCATGGAGTATAAGAAAGCAGATCCACTCGGTCAGCGGTTGTGTTATCCGCTCGACGCACTGCTGATCTACTAATGACTGCATGTACATATCTGTAACTAAACCGGGACAAGCTAGAGGCCTTCGACAATCCCGGTTTGTACTCCCCACGTCCACACAAAATTCTGTACGCATAATATTGGGTGACTGACATTGGAAAGTCTACTGGTAGTTGGCCAAACTCCACGGTACCTGTATAAGCGGCATCGTACAGGCCCATCCTAATCAAAAACTCAGTGATGCTCATGGAGAATGGATGTCCGAATGCCTGAAACTGTATCACCTCTATGGTGGCAATTCTCCCATGCAGCAATCGAAACTCAAAGGATGCTAAAACCTCTAGCGTCAGTGCGTGGTAAGCTGGTTCACTAATTGTCAGCAGCCTCCTCCAGCTTAACACTGCCAGCATCTCATCAAACTCATTAATCACCTCATCACCCTGCTGAATCTGTTGAAGAACTTGTAAATCCGCAAAGCAAGTCTGACCAAACCCGATTGCTGAAAGTCTCTCGAAGCGAGCCTGATGCTCGGGGTTCGAGAATTCCATATGTATCGGCTCGGGTGAAGTAAGTCTGAGGTGCTCAACTTCATTCTTCTTCACTCGAGGTGTCATATCTATAGTACAAAAGAAGAAAACAATCGGAAATCTCCAACACAATATACTGCAGAAATCCACACGGGCCTGTGGAAATTACCCATGCCCATGTGGAACTGCAGAGCATGAAACTTCCGCACGGGTGCACAACAAATCTTAACAATTCACTTTAAAACCACTTCTAAATGCTTACTATACATCCATCATGCATGAAAACTCGCATTTAAAATTATTTAATCCGTGAAAAACCATAATTGTCAAAAAAAGGGGATAAAAGGATTACCGAAGAGATGAATATGAAAATGATCGAAAATTTGTAAATTAGAGAAGAAAGTTCCTCCAAATCAGCGACAAAGGGTCGGAAAGATAAACGGGAGAAACAGCTGGGCAGCGGAGATGAAGAATGAGATGGATCACAAGGTTTTTAAGGAGAAAATCACGTCTCTTGGAATTACGTATCTGCACGGCGGTACGTGGAAATTATCACGCCCGTGCGCCTCGAGAGAGCCGCGAGGGTGTGCACACATCGCGCATGCCTTCTCGGGCAACGTCCATGACTCACGGTGATCTCCACGGGCGTGGCGAAAATGCCCACACCCGTCGCCCGGACTCCACAGGGCGGACACGCTCCGGTGGCTTCCACGGTCATCGAGAAAAATATCAGTTGCCCACCGCCCGTGCGGGATTTCCGCGCAGGCGTGGGCATTCGCATGTCTCAACTCGCGCCGCGCCCTGTGTTTTTCTCGAGGATGGAGGGGCAACCTCGGAGTTCTCGCGCTGAGCATGCTGAAAGTACCCACTTTGCCCTGCGTGGTTCACAAGTCATCCAGGGTGAGTCCAGCCCTACTGTGTATTCTCGGAAAATACGCATTACTGCGAGGCACCGCCTATGTGCATTACCAGGCGTGTGCGATCGCATCGGTCATCCACGGTGGCGGCCGCGCCCCTGTGCCCTCTCTGGAAGAGTTCATAGTACACACCTGCGGATGTGTGGAATTTCCATGCGCTGAGGTGGTTTCTCGATGAATTAGAAAACCTCGCGGGCTCTGCGGAGCCAGCCCTCGCAACATGTCTACACACTCGGAGCACCTATTGTGCAAAGTAC
>NW_024087407.1:0-11291 GCF_009730915.1 Dioscorea cayenensis subsp. rotundata | reverse complement strand
CAGAGCAACAAAGTCCCAGCGCCCTAGTATCCTATTCCCCGGCAACGCTGTGCTGACGTCCGAATATGCGCTGGCCGCACACCACCATGTATATTGAGCATGGGATAGTGTGGTGATCTAATGTGCGAAGAGATGAACATCGGATACCTAATATGCAAGGGTAAATGGAGGAAGACCAGTATTCGGTATTTCCTGATAGCCCCGCCAACCCACCACACCACAGAGCCTGCTAAAGCCTCAGGGATTCCAAATTGTGTATCCAATTCCTAAAGATTGATCCAACCCTAATTCCCGGCGAAGGATCCTAACCCCCTACAAGGTCCCGCGGAGAAATCGAAAGCAATCTCACGCCTCCCACCAAATATGGTTGCATAGAGCTTAGGGAATGGAGATAGAATACACCAATCGGAGGGGAAAGGGGATACTTCACTATCTCATGATTCACCCTCTCAACCCTCTTCAATCTTGAGGTTCTAACCCTAATGGAGATCTCTCTCCCACCAAGGCAACAAATCATGCAAACCAAATAACCATAAGATCAATAAGGCAAGCAAGCATTAAACAATCAAGAATGAAACTTAATCAAACTCGGATTAAATAGAAACACAAAGCAAATCCACAAAAGATGAGAATCCTAGGGTTCACTAAGCCCAAATACCCTCTAGGGTTTTTAGCCCTCCATGGAGCAACATACAAAACACACCATCAATGAATGAAAAGTACATTAAAACCATAGAAATAAACCCCTTATGTATGAACCGATGGCCTTGATGGAGAGCTTCGACGTCTTGAAGGACCCACTCGAAGCTAGGTTCACCGGTGGCTTCCTTGATGCTATGACGGAGGAGGAATCGATCAAAGTTGGTGACGAAGCGCCTCCAAAAGCCGCAAAGACCTCCTCTCCAAACCCCTAGCCGTCCTCACCCCTCAAGAGCCGCACAAAAGATGAGAAAGAATAGGGCAAAACGGGCTATTTATAGGCCTCTAGCAACGCTGCATCACGTGCCCCCCAGCGCCCGCTGGATTTTTCCAGCGCCCGCGTGAGCTGCAGGAATTTCCACGCGGTCGCGCGGAATTTCAGCGGGCGTGTGAGCAATGAATTATGCTACAGAATTGCGTCTACGATGACCTGCTCGACGACTTTCGCTACGGTGATTTCCACAAACGCGATGATAAACAATCTCCTCTTAAGGCCACCACGATCGGGCACACGATCATATGGTAGGCTATACGGCTTTTCCTTCATCAATGCGTCTTGAAAGGTCTTGAAATCTTTACAAAGAGGAGGAATGTGGAGACATGGCTGCCTTTTGTGCCCTTCCATTAATAACTTGGCTTGCAAAAACTATGGAAGTTGGCACATCTCCTCATAAAAGAACTCCTCTTGTGTCTTCCAACTTGATTTGTACAAGAACTCCCAATATTATGCCATGATAGCCTATCTTCGCTCCCTTTTTGAAATCCCAATGCCTTCACAACCTATATGCATAAAAGAACACCCAATACACGAAATGAGACATAAACCGTATAAAATATGATGCTCAATGTATGTAAAACATGCATAAAAACATGTTCACTCAAGCACTTATCAGTGCATAAGTCGGAATGCTCGAGTGTGACTGCCTTTGTGCCCCTCCAATTGGATGTGCCAAACTCGAATACGAGGAAGTTGGAACACACTCTAGCATCTCCATCTGACCTATGCCTTCGCGTTTGAACCTTAGCAAGATTTCCTCCAAAATCGGTGCATTGTGATCCACATTGGCTTCTTTCCTTCATACTCGGCCTCACAACCCTACCTGCATAAAAGTAACATAAAAACACACATATTAGTGTAAAAACCCGAGAAAAGTAATGCTCAACATAAGGAATGAACGCTTCGTATTCATATCGCACAAGCACTTATCACTCTACACTCCCACCTGGAATAGGACCAATAAGGCTGCCTGTCTTCGACACCATCTCAATAGGCTGGCCATAAAAACTATCTACTATTGTAGGATGTCAGCAGCCAAGTAATACAAGCATGCATCTCGTAATGAGGAGTCCATAACCAGGATAATAATCAATATCGAAAATATCAACCATTTCCTCATGGAAATGATAAACACAAGCATATCCAAAGATTTTAACATAAATCAATGCACAACTTACGAACAAAATAACAATCCAAAAATCTTTTCCTTTGAACAATATTGCTTTTTAAATATAAAACATCACTTAATAAACTCATTTTAATTCAATCAAACCTCGATTTAAGTATACAAGAATATAAAACTTTACTTAGCAATATAGAATAATTATAGGTATTCTCCTACTAGAATTATGCATAACTAATCCCACTCACAACTAGTCATCTCTGTTCAAGATGCGCTTACTGGTCGGTAATTTCCTTACCTCCGCAAGCTAATCCTTGGCTAACTCTTCGCCTTGAGCTTACGCCTTACCTCCATGCCAATCACAACAAACAACATCAACAATTAGGGTTGGGTCAAAGCTAGGTCTAAAGGTTACCAATAAAGTTCTAAGTGTTAGAGTTTCACTCTAATCAAAAGAAATCAAAGAAAAGTTTACTAGTGCTACAGTAAACTAGGTAATGCTACAGTATCAAGATGTTACTACAGTAACTGGCCCTTAAACTATGGTTTTCTCTAGATTTACAGCACCTAAACAAGAAATTTCTTTACAAAAATCCACCACAAAGAATCACAAGATCAAGGGCTTCAGTTTGAGACTAAAATCAACCCAAACCAAGGGCTATTCTATTTTTTTCCAAGATTTCTAAAAATGATTAAATATGACAAAAATACAAAACAAAACCTTGGATGAAATCCTTACCAAGCTCAAGTGGATGAGAGGAAGAGAGTATAAGCTTTGATTAGCCAGAAAAGCTAGACTGTGAATTCTTTTTCGAAGATATGTGATCGCCCGAAGAAGGAAGAAGAAGGAAAAAGAAAGAATAAGGAAGAGATGAGACAAACAAGCCAGCTAGGCATCTAATCTTCTCTTTCAAAATTGTTTTTTTAAGCAAGAGAAAAGACTGGATTTCATAGGAAAATTTTAGGCTGCTATAGTGTTGGGCTGCTATAGTGCTGGATTGTTACAGTAACAGACCACTACAATACTGGTCTAGCTATAACTACAGGCTTCTAAAGTAACACTGGTTATGACAGGGATCCTTCAAGATATTGAGTGACCCATCAAGGCCATCGCCATAAATTTAAGAGGGTTATATTCCATGGTTTTCATTTCTTTTCATTAGATTATTCTTTGCTTTGTAATTTGCCCCATGGAGGATGATAAGTGCTTGAGTAGACATATTTTTATATATGTTTTACATGCATTGAGCATCATTTTTACTGTGGTTTATGTCTCATATTGTGTATTTGGTGTTCTTTTATGCATATAGGTTGTGAATGCTTTAAAGAGTAAAAAGGAAGCAAAGATAGGCTATAAAGACACAATGTTGGGAGTTCTTGTTCAATTCAAGGATCAAGACACGAGAGCAGTTCATAAACGTGGAGATGTGTGCCAACTTCTAAGAAGATTCAAGTCAATTCACTATTTGGAAGGGCACAAAGGCAGCCACATCTTCATATTCCTTCTCTTTGTGAAGATTGCAAGACCTCTCAAAGATACGTCGATGAAGAAAAGTTTTATAGCCTACCACATGGACGTGTGCCCGGACATGTGGCCTTAAGAGAAGAGTGTTCGGATCGCGTTTTGTGAAAAGTACTGTAGCAATTTCATTGTAGCAATTTCTTGCAGCCCACACGGGCGCGTGAGGGCACGTGACAGACGCGATCTAAGGCCTATAAATAGCCGTTTTGCCCTATTCTTTCTCATTTTTGGTGCGGCTCTTGAGGGGTGAGACGGCTAGGGTTTGGAGAGGAGGTCTTTGCGGCTTTGGAGGCGCTTCGTCACCAACTTTGATCGATTCGTCCTCCGTCATAGCATCAAGGAAGCCACCGGTGAACCTAGCTTCGGAGTGGGTCCTTCAAGACGTCGAAGCTCTCCATCAAGGCCATCAGTTCATATATAAGGGGGTTTATTTCTATGGTTTTAATGTACTTTCATTCATTGATGGTGTGTTTTGTATGTTGCTCCATGGAGGGCTAAAACCCTAGAGGGTATTTGGGCTTGTGAACCCTAGGATTCTCATCTTTTGTGGATTTGCTTTGTGTTTCTATTTAATCCGAGTTTGATTAAGTTTCATTCTTGATTGTTTAATGCTTGCTTGCCTTATTGATCTTATGGTTATTTGGTTTGCATGATTTGTTGCCTTGGTGGGAGAGAGATCTCCATTAGGGTTAGAACCTCAAGATTGAAGAGGGTTGAGAGGGTGAGTCATGAGATAGTGAAGTGTCCCCTTTCCCCTCCGATTGGTGTATTCTATCTCCATTCCCTAAGCTCTATGCAACCATATTTGGTGGGAGGCGTGAGATTGCTCGATTTCTCCACCGGGACCTTGTAGGGGGTTAGGATCCTTCGCCGGGAATTAGGGTTGGATCAATCTTTAGGAATTGGATACAGCTTTGGAATCCCTAGAGTGCTTTAGCGGTCATATGTGGTGTGAGGTGTTGAGATTGAGCGATTTCTCCACCGGGACCTCATAGGGGACTAGTATCGGTGATCTAGAGATAGACCCGATTATGTTTGGATTTTCCACGACTTAACTTACTCATCATAGAAACACTTTGCTTATCCGGTACCTAATACCTGAATCCTAGGGGTAGCATTGCCCGAATACCCCACTTTTACTGATTGATATCTCCATGCATTTAACCCTTGCATATTCGTCTCCGGTATTCACTTCTTCACACATTAGATCACCACACCTTTCCATTTATCATTAGGTTAGAAAGCAGAGAAGAAGTTAGTACTAGTAGCCCTGTTCCCTGTGGATTGGACTACCCACTCACCGGGGTAATTATTACTTCGACACCCTTGCACTTGCGATTTAAACGCATATTCGGACGCGTGTCAGAGGACTAAATGATAAGTGCTTGAGTGAACATGTTTTTATGCATGTTTTACATACATTGAGCATCATATTTTATACGGTTTATGTCTCATTTCGTGTATTGGGTGTTCTTTTATGCATATAGGTTGTGAAGGCATTGGGAATTCAAAAGGAAGCGAAGATAGGCTATCATGGCATAATATTGGGAGTTCTTGTACAAATCAAGTTGGAAGACACAAGAGGAGTTTGTGTATGAGGAGATGTGTGCCAACTTCCATAGTTTTGCAAGCCAATTTATTAATGGAAGGGCACAAAGGCAGCCATGTCTCCACATTCCTCCTCTTCGAAAAGATTTCAAGACCTTTCAAGACGCATTGATGAAGGAAAAGCCGTATAGCCTACCATATGATCGTGTGCCCGATCGTGTGGCCTTAAGAGGAGAATGTTTATCATCGCGTTTGTGGAAATCACCGTAGTCGCATAGCGAAAGTACTGTAGCAGAATTACTGTTCACGTCCCTGCGCGGAAATTCCACGCGCCCGCGTGGAAATTCCTGCAGCCCACGCGGGCGCGTGGAAAATCCACATGGGCGCGTGGGGGCACGTGACAGACGTGATGTGAGGCTATAAATACACCTTTTGGCTGATTCTAAAGGGACTTTTTGCTGAGCTTTGAGCATAGATTTTGAGAGAGAGGCGGCTAGGGTTTGAGGAGAAGGTCTTCGCCGATTGAGAGGGAGTTATTCACCAACATTGATTTGGAGAAGGTCTTAGTTTTTGGAGGTTATAAACATGGATTTTATCATGCTCTATTTTTCTTCCAATTTTATTGAATATTTTTGTCCGATTGCACTTTCTGCACTTTTCTCACTCATTAGACCTATGAATACTCTAGTTCATTATGTTTGGGACTTTAGTGTGCTAGTTTTATGAAAAAAAAACAATCAAAAAAATCAAAAAAATCAGAAAAATTGAAAAAAAAAAAATTTTTGGAAATTGTTTGTTGCTTGTACATAGGGGGTGGAAAGAGCTACCACTCATGATGTAAGTAGCTACTCTCATAAGTCGGATACTTGTTATGCCCTAATGAGAGAAAGAGCTATCTCATGGGATGTGTGAAAGCTACCACCCTTAGTAGAAAGACCTACCACCTCGAAAGTGTGAAAGCCACTCGGGAGGCATCTTGGGAAAGGGCTACCTTAGAGGATTGTGTGAAGCTACCACCTTTTCTTTTTGTTCATAAATAAGTCCCGTTTTAATAAAAACTTAGTAGTGGACATAGTGTTGACATGAGTTGAGTTTTTCACACACACACGCATTCGGATTTTTTCACATTCAGTTTTGATTGGATTGTTTGCTAGAGCATTGATTGTTTTTGTCTAGTGTTTTATTTTCTCCATAACTTTAGAATTTCATTCTTGTACCCTCTTGGTGAACCTAAGGCCAACCACTTCTCTTTTCTTTCCATGAGTTTAATGTTTAATTTTGCTTGAGGGGCAAGCAAAAGGCTTAAGTGTGGGGAGTTTGATAAGTGCTTGAGTGAACATGTTTTTTATGCATGTTTTACATACATTGAGCATCATATTTTATACGGTTTATGTCTCATTTCGTGTATTGGGTGTTCTTTTATGCATATAGGTTGTGAAGGCATTGGGAATTCAAAAGGAAGCGAAGATAGGCTATCATGGCATAATATTGGGAGTTCTTGTACAAATCAAGTTGGAAGACACAAGAGGAGTTTGTGTATGAGGAGATGTGTGCCAACTTCCATAGTTTTGCAAGCCAATTTATTAATGGAAGGGCACAAAGGCAGCCATGTCTCCACCTTCCTCCTCTTTGAAAAGATTTCAAGACCTTTCAAGACGCATTGATGAAGGAAAAGCCGTATAGCCTACCATATGATCGTGTGCCCGATCGTGTGGCCTTAAGAGGAGAATGTTTATCATCGTGTTTGTGGAAATCACTGTCGCCGTATAGCAAAAGTACTGTAGTAGAATTACTGTTCATGCCACCGTGTGGAAATTCCTTGCGCCCGCGTGGAAATTCCTGCAGCCCACGCGGGCGCGTGAAAAATCCACATGGGCGCATGGGGGCACGTGACAGACGCGATGTGAGGCCATAAATACAGCTTTTGGCCGATTCTAAAGGGACTTTTGGCGGAGCTTTGAGCATAGATTTTGAGAGAGAGGCGGCTAGGGTTTAAGGAGAAGGTCTTCGCCGATTGAGAGGGAGTTCTTCACCAACTTTGATAGGTTCCTTCGACGTCATAGCATTTTGGGGAGCCATTGGCGACCTGGCTTCGGAGAGGAACCCTTCAAGACGTAGAACTACCAATCAAGGCCAATCCGCGCGAATTCGAGGGGGTTATCTCTATGGGTTTTATTGCTTTTCATTGTATCCATTATTGTTTTGTAACTAGGCCCATGGAGGGCTAAACCCTAGTGGGTATTTGGTCATGTGAACCCTAAGATTTATATTTTGGATTGATTCTCTTAATGCTTCTAGTTAATCCGAGTTGTCTTGAGTTTTAATCTTGTGATTTAATTGCTTGCTAGTGTTGTTAATCCTTGTGGTTGATTTACATTGCATGATTTAATAGTTTGATGTGAGAGGTCTCCATTAGAGTTAGATTTCCAAGATTAAAGAGGGTTGAGAGGGTGAGCCTTGAGATGGAGGGGTGTCCCCTTTCCCCTTCGATTGAGTGTTTCCTATCTCCGTATTCCATATTCTCTTTGCAACCATATTTGGTGTGAGGCGTGAGATTGCTCGATTTCTCCGCCGGGACCTTGTAGGGGGTTAGGATCCTTCACCGGGAATTAGGGTTGGATCTACATTTAGGAATCGGTTTCACTCTTAGGTTTCCTTATAGCATATTGCGGTCATATAGGGTGTGAAGTGTTGAGATTGGTCGATTTCTCCACCGGGACCTTGTAGGGGACTAGTGCCTTTTGCTTTGAGACAAGGATTGGTTATCGTTGGACTATCTCGACTCATTAGACTCGATTCTAGAGCATTTAGTGAATCTTGAGCTTTAAGAAAGATCTTAGGGGGATCATTGCCCGAATACCTCATCCTTAGTGATTGAGACTCTTCTACTTTATTTCTTGCATACTTGTTTGCTTTGCTTGCAATTAGTTCACTTCATCATATTCATTGATTCTGACAAGATAATTGAGAAGTGGTTATTACTAATACTTCCGTTCCCTATGGATTCGACTACCCGACTCACCGGGTAATTATTACTTCGACACCCGTGCACTTGCGGTTTATACGCATATTCGGACGTGTCAAGTTTTTGGCGCCGTTGCCGGGGAGCGGGATATTAGGAACACTAGGACTTGATTACTTTAGTCATTCACATTTTTTTTTTGCTTTTCTATCTCACACTTCTCTCTTCCGCATTTCTCCTTATTTTGTACCCTTGTTTCTTTCTCCTTATTAAGTGAATAGTGATTCCTGGCTTTTCTTTATATTTCAGGACAATGTTTGACGAAGCATTGCTAATGGAGACAATAAAGGGGAAAATGGCATATAATGAGAAAAAGATAGAACAAGTTGTAGCGTACCTAGACTCGAGCAAGCTATAACTGCAAGAGATAGTTCAAGGACATGGAATATCTTATCAAGGGGCTGAATTGTCGAGCCTGTTAGAAGACTTCGACAAGTTTGCATTTATGTCTTTTAAGAATGGAGCTGAAAATAAACTAGTAGAAGTCTCCATATCTATTTCAAGGGAAGTTGCAGCTGGGTCAATTGGGCCTGAATCCGAGACAAGTGATGAAAATGAGACCATCGGTTGTGTTGAATCAATATCTTCAATTGAGGTTTGTAGTTTGGATGACCGAGTGAATGATGAAGATGTTTTGGGGGACCTTGGTGTGAGTGAGCTAGTGCAGGAGGTAATCAAGGAAGGAGTCGAAGACACCTCGCAAGGGTTTGAAGAAATCGATCGGAAACAAGCAAGCAGGCTGCGACCGTCGGTGGAAGAACCCCCTGAGTTAGAGCTGAAAACATTACCGGAACATTTGGAGTATGCATTCCTCGCTGATGGGTCAAAGTTGCCGGTGGTCATTGCTTCAAATCTTTCGCCGGAGCAAAAAGAGAAACTTGTCACCATGTTGAAGTTGCACAAAACAACCATAGCTTAGAAAATCTCAGATATCAAGGGAATAAATCCTTCCTTTTGCACTCACAAGATTTTGATGGAAGATAATTACAAAACCGTGATTCAACCTCAACGAAGACTAAACCCGAATATGAAAGAGGTGGTAAAAGTGGAGGTTTTGAAACTTCTAGACGCAGGAATTATTTATCCCATTTCGGATAGTGCTTGGGTGAGCCCAACACAAGTTGTACCGAAGAAGGGTGGCATGACGGTGGTTAAAAATGAGCAAAATGAATTAATTCTGACAAAAACAGTGATGGGGTGGCGAGTTTGCATTGATTATAGGAGATTGAATGATGCCACAAGGAAGGATCACTTTCCATTGCCATTCATTGATCAAATGTTAGAACGATTAGCTGGCCACAAATTCTATTGTTTTGTAGATGGTATGTCGGGGATATTTCCAAATTCCAATTGCCCCGAGGATCAAGAGAAAACAACCTTTACATGTCCTTTTGGTACTTTTTGCTTATAGATCGAATGCCATTCGGACTTTGTAACGCTCCCGCTACCTTCCAAAGATGTATGAGCTGACTATTTTTGACTGACTTGTTAGAAGATGTAATGGAGGTTTTCATGGATGATTTTTCGATGTCGGAAATTCTTTCGAGACATGCTTGAAAAAAATCTTGCGTAAGGTGCTTATGCGGTGTGAAGAGACGAATTTGGCTTTGAATTGGGAGAAATGCCACTTCATGGTCCAAGAGGGAATTGTTCTTGGTCATAAAATTTCTAGCCAAGGGATTGAAGTTGATCGGGCAAAAATTGAAACCATCGAAAAACTACCTCCTCCAACTAATGTCAAGGCAATTAGGAGTTTCTTGGGCCATGCAGGTTTCTATCGTCGATTCATCAAAGATTTTTCGAAAATAGCTCAGCCGTTGACCAAGTTGTTGGAGAAAGATGTCCCACTTGAGTTTAATGATGCTTGTTTGCTTGCCTTCAACATTTTAAAAGAAAAACTCATACAAGTACCAATCCTTATCTCACCAGATTGGAACATTCCCTTTGAACTTATGTGTGATGCTAGTGATCATGCTGTGGGGGCTGTTCTAGGCCAAAGAAAAGATAAACATTTTCAGCCCATTTATTATGCAAGCAAGAGTTTGACAAGTGCCCAAGAAAACTACACAACTACGGAGAAGGAATTGTTGGCTGTAGTTTTTGCATTTGACAAATTCAGATCATACCTCATTCTTTCACAAGTGGTTGTCTTCACAGATCATTCGGTGCTACGCTATCTAATGAACAAATCTGATGCGAAGCCAAGGCTGATTCGTTGGGTATTGTTACTGCAGGAATTTGATGTTGAGATTAGGGACAAGAAAGGGGCTGAAAATGTGGCTGCAGATCACCTTTCTCGACTTGAAGGTGTAGAAGAAGGGTCATGGAAGACTGACATTAATGATGCATTTCCTGAGGAGCATTTGTATAATCTACAGGAAATTTCAGAAGTTGATACCCCGTGGTTCGCCGATTTCGCCAATTATTTATAGGGGAAAGTTCTACCTAGAGGACTTTCGTTTCAACAAAGGAAGAAATTCTTTGCAGACTTGAAGCATTTTTCTTGGGAGGATCCTTATATTTTCAGGATATGCGCATACCATATCGTGCGAAGATGTGTCTCACAAAAAGAAGGATGGGATATTTTAGCTCATTGTCACTCGGGACCGGTGGGCGATCATTATGCTTCAGGGAGGATGGCCAAAAAGGTCCTGGCAACTGGTTTTCTTGTGCCAACGTTATTTCAAGATGCAAGACAATTTGTATAATGTTGTGATAGTTGCCAAAGAGCCGGGGAATTTGTCTAAAGCGTGATGAGATGCCGCAAAAATCCAATGCGGTTTGTGAGGTTTTTGATGTGTGGGGTATCGACTTTATGGGGCCATTCCCTAGCTCCAATGGGAATCGTTATATCTTGGTCGCCGTGGACTATGTGTCTAAGTGGGTTGAGGCTCAAGCTCTCCCTACAAATGATGCTAGAATGGTAGTCAAATTCCTCAAGAAATTGTTCACTCGGTTCGGGACACCTAGGATCATCATAAGGGATCGAGGGACTCACTTTTACAATGTACAACTTGAGAAAATTCTGAAAAGATATGGAGTGAACCATCGTCTTGCTACTCCGTATCATCCATGAAACAAGTGGACGGGTAGAGGTAAC
>NW_024087406.1:0-65483 GCF_009730915.1 Dioscorea cayenensis subsp. rotundata | reverse complement strand
ATGTTCTGTCATTCAAGAATGTGGTTCAACCCCGGGCAAACCGGCTGGTATTCCATTTTTGAAACTATCACATATTTGAGAAATACTCTTTTTGTAGATGTTTTGTGCTTTTTTCTTGTCTATTGGCTAATTGGGAAAATTTCCCTTCATATCATTCACTATATTTTCTAATGCATATGTCGTAAAAGCTCCCCCAAATCCATTCCCCATTGTCAATGCAAGTATGCGTCAATTAAAGCATTATCCATACTAAAAATCCATGTACATGTGACATTTCCATAATGAGCATTTCAACTTACTTTTATTTTTGGTATATTTTAAACTACACCAACAACAAAACAAAATTATCAATTGCTAATTATATATATAATTATACTATGAATAAAAGGAAAGTGAAGAATAAACTACAATCAAGTATTAACTAAACACACATTTAACATATTTAAGCAATCAAGTACTTTCAATTGTTTAATTAGAAAAAAAAAAATAAGCAAAAAGAGAATCCATTTGATTATATATACAATAAAAAAACATACAATAAGACACAACTAACGCTCTAACTATTCAGGTCACTCAATATAATTAAGCAACATTTCAATTACTATGATATTCTAAACAATCTCCCCTTGAATGATTTCTATATTATTTTTCGCCACTAAAGAGAATGCACAGTCACCATCCCCGCATGTCAACTTGTGTAAGTATTGTATCATCACGATCTACACCCATTAAATAATTATGCAATATACAACATGCAAAAATTATTTCATTCTATATTTTCAAACTATAATGCTACTCCATCAAGCTCCCTAATATAGGGAAAAGCTTATCAAGAACACCAAATTTTTTTCAAATACCATTGCATAAAGATGTATGCCAAATATTACATAATTCACATACATTTCATGGTGGATGTCTTAATTACTTCTTTAAGTGGTATTGCTCACTCTATAAGGTGCAATAAGTCCATTTCTCAACATGAATCTAACATCAACAAGATATAATTTTCCTAAAGATAAATTGAACTTTGTTATTATGTTGTGTGTGTGTGTGTGTGGTCTTTGGCATATAATATTATATCATGTTTCTAAGTATCTTCTAAAATTTTGAGAGGACAAACTCTATTTCATGCATTTTTCATAATTTTTGAATCCGATGTTGTAACTTCCCATGCAGGTAACCAATATGTGAGTTTTATGATAAATGAGCATGTAGCTAACACATTTTGTATTGGATGTTCCTTCTTCCCACAATACATATGGGCTTTTGCACTAGAAACTTTCACACAAATATATGTTCTATCAATAATGGCAACATAGTCCTAACATTAAATTTTATATATCATTCTTCACATACACACACTTGTAGTAAAAGTGTAATTCAATGAACATTTAATTACCTTGAGTCTTGATAGAATCTATTACTATTGAATATTTCTAAAGGAATTTGTGAACCATCAAGTTATGTTAGAAATTTGTCTTCCAACTCTACTATAACTTGCAAGGCATTGTGAAAAAAGGGAAATTATCTTACAAGAATAGCGGAAAAAGAAAGATCACTCACAGAGACATTATGACTTAATAAGTAAGGTGTTTTTGTAACTTATTCCTCGACAAATACTTGTAAATTTGCTCAAAGACCGCCCTTTTTAACTAATATATCACATAATCCTAGAAACACTATAGAATTCATTCTTATCAAAATCTGGCATAGATCAGTTGAAAATAAATGTGTCATTAGTTCCTCTCTTGCTTGGTCTCCTTCAAGACATATTTCACATGTGATTTGATCTCTAACATGTCTAAGTTTGTTCCTACATCTCGCATACCAACCAATTGAAGTAATAATAACTTGAGTTGGCAATAAATGGTACAATCGTTACAATTTCATGAAAACATTATCCAACAAAACTTAAGCTAACAAAAAAAAAAAAATTTATCGGCTATCTACATATAAAATGTCAATGACCAAAATGTGAGTTAAAGATAGAAAAAGTGAAAGATAATACTAAACTAACAAACACAATTATTTTTCAAATATTAGTACAAGAAAACCAAAATGCAAAAAACTGCATTACAGATTTGCCATTTATTCTGTAGTGCATTAAAGCATCTCAAGACCGGCCTCGCATCAATATGGTTCGAATTCGTAAGAACATGGATTGAACCAGGACCCACTGAGATGATCGAGAAATAATGATAGGAATAGTATATTGTTTTAATGATTATACGGTATTTTATAGCCAATATTTCTCATTGCATATGATTCAATTGTTATAGTATTTAAAAACTATATAAGTTGTATAATTGGAATAGCATAAAAACTAAAATTATAGGCTCCATCCAAGATAATTGAATATATTAAACATATTAGAAAATTTTATTTTAACAAATTATTAAATAATAATTCCTATAATATTACAAACAAACTCATTGATCATTGTAAATATTAACTAACAGGCTTTTAATTTTATTTTTATAAATAATTTAATATAAACAAATATTGTTAATCTAATATAAATATCAACTTCTATGTCGAGCACTCTCTCCAACCTTTCTAGCCGTTCGATCCTCTTCTCCGATATCATCTCCACCTTTACTTCACATGAGCACTTATTACTAATCTTCTATTTTCTCCAAGCCCTAACTATTTTCCTCCACCATGCATGTTCTTCCTTGCAGCTGCCATCTCCCAAGAGTAGTTCGTTTTCCCTTCATCAAACACTTGCATCTCTAAATCTCATTGAGGATCAAGATATCTCGATGAAGCTCTGGCCTCTCGAAGTCGAACCTCCAATATCATCTTTACCAACATCATCTTCACCCACCAAGTGTTAGCAGGACCTTGTCAACTTGAAAATCCAAAGAGTGAATTGTCTCCAATTCATAGCTTCTCCTCCAAACACAAAGGTGCTACAGAAGTTAGGCAAACTGCACCAAACCTTAGAATTATTTTCTTTCCAAAAAGTTTACATTAGACTTATTAACAATTACTTAAAGGTTATGATGTTCTCATTTGTAGCTATTTTTGGATTTTAGTTCAAAATATTTCTGTTTGGAAGCATATGTGTGCTTGGAATTCTCACCTCTATTCCAACAAACATATGCTCATTGAAACATAGGCTGGGTGAAAAACTTTAAGCTTTCTACAACTCAAATCTTTTGATTTTTTTTTTTTTTTGTAAATTATGGCCACTCTAATAAGTGAGATAGCCATATATGTTGGCAACTAAATGATGGTTGACTAGAAGTGTTTCACCTAAAGTGCTAGATTTTTAGGTTCTAATTTGATATTAGTTTTTCATATAGTATTAAATTGACTATTTATTTTTACGTTATAACTAATATGCTATAGAAAAGAGAAAATTGCTTTATGCTAGAGGCTTGTGCATGGTTTCAATAAGTGCACAAATAAGTGTTCAATCTCACATGGTAAGTCATACATTTTACTATTTATTGTCCATGTTCAAAATAAAAATTGATTTTGTTAGGTCAACTATTTTCTCTTTATTTATTTGTTAACATATATTTTGGGATTCAATCATGTTATGTGTAGTGTTTGAGCAGTTAAACCTTCACGTGGAGAGGGATTTCTAAGTTCTATGTAATAGTTTGGGATGTTGCAATTGAATGTTTCCCTACAGTTGTTAATGAGGCCATATTAAGTTTTATGCATAGAACAACTTTTAAAATTTACTCTTGACACCATTTTGTTTGCAATAGTTCAATTGGTGGCCAATAATTCTTCATCCATATAAAAACTTATTTTCATATAACATATTCTATCATGTTGCTTCATGAAAACAAAGTACATCTAGAAAATTACAAAGAGATAGAGACAATTTTTCTTTGAGCTGAGATAGACTTTGAACTTTTAGAAGTAATATCACTCAGATGGTGAGCATGAACTCATAACAAATGGAATGAATCTACTTAACATTTTACTTTTCCAATACATGAGAAATGCTGCTAATTTAAAATATTAGATTAGCTATTATGATGGACTGACTAGATGCATAAAATCCTGCTTACAAGGAGAATGTCAGAAATTTTCCTGTGTTTGGATGTATCAAGGCCATTTCCTTTGTGTTAAAGGCCACTTGCTTTTTACAGAGTGTTTTTGTGTAGGATGATTTTTTGATCCTATGATTGTATAAATGGATGCATGTTATATTAGGGTGGGGATAGTGATAGAAAAAGTTGCAAGGTGTGTGACCATCTTTGATACAAAACTAGAAAGAAAGTAATTGTAAATCATAAATATAATTCACCAAATCAAAAGATGCATTGTTTTCCTCTCACACATATGCTACAAAGGTTGTATGTTTCAAAGCCAACAACTAAGGATATAAGGTGACACAAAAAAATATGATAAAAAAGGATGGCTTGATATGCCATCATTATGAAGTTGAAGCATGTAAGCATTTGATCATATACATCATCTATTTGCACCAAAGGCTCAAAATGTAAGACTTGGATCATGTACTAATGAGTTTCAACCATTTGGGCAATCAGGTAAGCAATATTCTTATGGTCCGCTATTGTGATACCATAGATTATACCACGGATGTGTAGAAAAAAAACCCTATATGTTTTTAACCGTTATTGTACCTATCCCAATATACCCAAAGCAAAAGTTAGATGTTTACTAGAAACTATTGATAGAAGAGTTAAAATCATCTGTGGGATGTTAGGGTGCAAACATATGATGTGTCTAAGAATAAAAATTTTAGATGAGAGCAACACTTATGTGGACCATTAGTGTTCCAGCTTATTTAATGCTATCTGGATTGAGTATAGCAGGCAAAAAAGCTTGTCTATATTATATGAACAAATAAAAGGCTTTTAGTCTTGTGAATGGTGGTAAAGTTTTATGGTTTGATTGTTATTGGCAATTCCTACCTACACATCATCTTTTTAGAAGAAACAAAAATGATTTCATAAAGAACAAGATTGAAGGGTCACCACATCCACCTATTTTGGCCTTAAAACAAATTTTGAAACAAATTTAAGACTTAAAATTAACCCAAAAAATAAATAAATAAATTACATAACTAGTGTTGATCAATGAAATGCTCCCATTTGTAAGTCATGTGGATGGCACAAACGTAGCATATTTTTGGGATTTGCCTTATTAGAGTACTAATATCATTTATCATAATCTCAATATCATGTATATTGAGAAAAATATTTTTAAAAATGTGTTTGATAATGTGATGGATGTAGAAGGCAAAACCAAAAATAATAAATTGGAGAAAATAAAGTAACCAGGAAATATCCTTAAGCTTGCTACAACTTAAATAAGGAAGAAAAAAAAAAAGATGTTTATCAATGATTGAGTAAACTTCTATTTCTAGATGGATAAGTCTCAAATATGGCAAGTTGTAAGGACATGTGCAAGTACAAGCTTTATGGAATGAAGAGCCATGATTGTCATGTATTCATGCAAAGGTTAATGCCAATAGCCTTTCGTGAATTATTACCATTGTCGGTGTGGAAAGCTTTGACAAAGTTAATCTTATTTTTCAGAGACCTTACTTGTTCTATGATTAGAAATGAAAATATGAATAGGCTCATCAAAGAAATTCCTGTAATATTATGCAAAGTGTATATTCCATCTGGATTTCTTTGACTCAATGGAACATCTTCCTATTCACTTACCATATGAAGCAAGGATATGTATAACTAATACCGTTAGATGTATCCATTTGACATTAATGTGAATTCATTTCATATGTTGTTGTAAGGTCGTCTGCCTAATATTATGATTTGACTATGTTTTTTAATACCAGTTCTTTGAGTTACTTAAAAAAGAAGCTAAGTAACAAAGAAAAGGTTGAAGATTCAATTTGTAATGCCTACGTAGTTGAAGAAGCATCAATTTTTTTGTTCACATTACTTTGAGCCTAATGTGCACACAAAGTTAAGAAAAGTGCCTCATAAAGATGATGGAAGAGAGATGGAAACATGTGAAGGTCTTTCTTCAATATTCAGCTTTCTTGGTCAACCATATAGCCAAGCAAAATCAAGATATTTGACTGATAAAAAGTACCATCATGCTCAAACTTACATCTTATTAAACTGTGATGAGGTTTAACACTATGTTAAGTAGGCTTCCCCCTCTTTAGTTTAATAAAAAAGTAAGCCTTTTGGTCTCATGTATTTTCTTTATTTAACCAAATTATTTTCACTTTTAAAGGATATTTGTGGAAGAGTTGATGGAAAATACACCAAATATAACTGATGCACAAGTTGATGAACAATTGAAGAATGAGTTTACTAACTGGTTTAGTCAACTTATTTTTGGATTGGCTTCTGGGAAGCCCAAGAGTGTTTTTTTATAAGTTAAGCACTTCTGGGTGCAGGAAAACATGTTTGCATTAGTTTTTCTAGCAAAAGTAGAAGCTAATAAAAACTCAAATTATGTTTTTTTCCACAATTAGGTAAATTGATGCTTCTGAAAAAGAAAATACTTCTGAAAAGTAGTTTTGGGTGGTATTAAATTATCAAATTACCCTCAACAAGTAAAGAAATGAATGCCCTCCAGTCCTAATAGATTTCTCCAAGTTCTTGTCTTATTTCTTGCCTCCACCCCTTTCATCTAGACAGAGGAAAGTTAGAGAAAGGAAGAAAGAAAAGAGAGGGACAGGGAGGTGGCTCCATCTGTGTCTTCGACCTCCGCTACAAGGAGCAATCCACCATCTTCAGGTTCAGGTGAGTTTTGTTTTTGTTCTGTGATTTTTGTTACTTTAGTTTGGTATTAGTTATTATGTTTTGATTTCTTTAGCCATTGTTGGATATTGTGCTTTTGTAAAGGAGGCTATATTTCTGTATGTTATGGCTAAGCTTGTCAGTGAATTTATTAATATGCCTAAGAATCCAATCATGATGAAATCTTCCAATTTAAAAAAAAAAATTGCTTATGCATAAACGTCCGATCATGATGAAATGATATTAGTAGTGAAATCTTCCAATTCTATTTGGTATAACAATTGCTTTGCTGAGAATTAACTATATCTTGACTTTTTCTCAAACTCCTTCATGTTTCTATTGATTGCTTTAATCTTATATACTGCTAATTCTATTTGGTATAAAGAGAGCTCGCTTTGGTCTATATCTTGACAAAAATTTCTTTCAAGTTGCTCTCTATTTCTATTGATTTTGTTTTCAATCTTATATTTTCTTTATTTCCTACTTGTTGACTAATGAAATGCTCTCAAATAGTATTTTCCAATTTATGAACAGGTTGTTACGCCATATTATTCTCTATTATCAAGTACTTTAATTTTGTATAAATTGTGTATCTGATTCTGTTGTGTTGTTAGTACAATCAGATATTTAATCTTGAGATTCATGATTGTGGAACACTTATTCTTGCTTTAAATTTCTACAAGTAAAATTCACATATACAATTATATAATTAATCACATTTGTTAATTACATGTTTGCGTTATACCTAACCATAAAAATTTCATGTATTTATTCCCCAATAAAACATTAATATTCACTTGATTATTTTTTTGTATCAAAGTCAACTAATTTTTTTAGAAAAATATTTTTTTTTACTATCACTGTTATTTGTTACTATTTATTTGTTTCACAAGAGATTAGAGAAAAAAATAAATTAAAACATAAACCCTACAAAAATAGGTTATTGCATGTGTCCCGCAAAATCAAATTTATGTATAACATCTACAGATAATCATTAGTATAATAAATACATTATCTTTAGGATGGTAAACCATTTATGTTGAACAAAAACAATTCTCAAATGCTTATAACTTGAAAAATATATAAGGATTCTATAATTAATACATGTTGAATACCTTTTGTGCATCATGTTAGACTCTTCATACTTATAATTCATAAATGTGACCAAATTTACTATTACTTTAACTAATATTTATATTGATGTTAATAATTAGATAACTTTTGCAAGTAGTAGTACTACTGATCATAGCAGTTTTTTGTTTTTGTTTTTTTGTTTTTTGTTCTTTGTCAGGAAGAATTAACCCTTCTTTTGAAGTGGTACATACCAGTAGCAGTTGATGCCAAACAACATGTTAGTAAAAAATAACCATCCTTCTCAACCATTTAGGATTAGTATTTTTCCCCCTTAGTAGAGATTGTTTTGTACATTTTTTTTATTTACTAAAAGAGGTTGATTTCACTATGTTCTTTTTTTATTAAGGGCTCAAGATCATATATATTTTTTTATCATGGCTTCAAAACTACCACCCAAAAGCGTTATGCAAAGATCAAATGTGGGTGATGTGAATGTGGTTGCAAGTGAAAATACTCCAAAAGCTAGATGGGGTGACACAAATACTAATTGCTTTTAAAAATATGTGTCGAGGAGGTCCAGATTAGTAATTGGCCGCACACAAACTTTACAAAAGAAGTTTGGAAAAATGTCGTGCCAAAGTTTGTTGTGAGAACAACGGTGAGTTACAACTACAAGTAACTAAAACACAAATGGGACTCACTGAAGAAAGAGTTTGCTATATGGCAAAGTTCATGGAGCACCAGACAGGACTTGGTTGGGACCCTGTTAAGAGGACAGTTTTGGCAAGTGATGATTTGTGGGAAAGAAAAGGACAAGTAAGCCTACGAACTTTTTACTTAATAATGAATTCATTAATTTATTTTGTAATATTTATTTTTAAAAAATAATAACACATTGTCTTCTTTTTATTGATTTAATTGAAATAGGAAAACCCAGAATATTTGAAATGGAGAAATGAGGGTCCAAAGTTATTGGACATGATGGAGATATCCTTCAAAGATGTAGTGGTGACACACTACATGGCATTGGTACCATACACTCACCCATTAACTGAGATTGAAGTTTCTAACCAAAATGCTCATGCTCAGATGAATGAAGTAGACATAGAGGTAAATAACTTTGATGATGATGGTAATAATCGTCAACAATATAATGATGTTACAAGGTAAGAAACTAGTGCAACACAAGATAAAAGGAGACAAAAACAAAACATCACATAGAGAAAGGAAAAAATGCAAATGAGAAATTACAGGAATCATTTGACCGACTAATCTCTGGTATGGATAATATGTATGATACAAGTAATTTAAGGGTTGAGAACAATGATCATTGCAGTATAACCAAATGTGTGGATTTATTGGACATAGTACCGGGATTCAACGATGAAGTCCACATTACTTTCTCATGGTGAGGTTGTTTGCGAGAAAATATTATGGGAGGCTTTTGTGGCACTAGTGGAAATAGATCCATCACTTTCTACAGGTTGGTGTAACAATTTCAACTTGGAAGACCTCACCCAACTATGAATTCAACAGATGCTCATTTTCATTTATCTTGGAAATGTTTGGATTTCTTTATTATATTTTTGTTTATGCCATCAACTTAGTTTGGTATGTCTTTTATTAATCTATATATTGAGTTTACATGTTCAACATTGTGTGGAACCTTTTTATATGTTGAACTTATGTGTTGAATATTGTATTAAACTTTTGGTATGCCTTATGTGTTGAATATTTTGATTTATGTATTAAACTTTTCACATGTTGAACTTTTAGTATGCCTTTGTATTAAATTTATGTGTTAAATATTTATTTGGTTTATGTGTTACTTTTTTTGTACTGGACATTGAATTAAACATTTGTTATGGTTTATGTAGGGTGTAAATCTAAAATAGAGTTCTTCTCCAATTCTAATAAAAATTTAAAAGAACCAATGTCTGATTCAAAAGAAGCTAGCAATTTGGATATACATATAGATGAGTACATTAGAAGGATGTATTCATGTGAGGCATTTGCACAATACCAATATATGAAGTCAATGTTGAAGGGAGAGAAGAGGACATCTTTATTAACTGGTTATAGGTGGGTTATTGAAATATTGAACGGATTGGAAACTCATTTCTTTTAGCAAGTCTGAATGAAAAAATCTATATTTAAAAGATTGGTTGTTGAATTTACAGAAAAATAAGGTTTACAACACATGAGAAATGTCACTTTAGAGGAATCAGTGATAATGTTCCTATATATAATTAGACCAGAAGCTACTTATAGGAATGTAGAAGAAAGATTTTAACATTCTGGAGAGACAGTGCACAAACAGTTTCATCAAGTGCTAAAAGTTGTCCACAAACTTGAAAATGATATTATCAGGCCGGTAGGTAGGAATTTCAGCAACGTGGAAGATTACAACATATGAACGGATTGGAAACTCATTTCTTTTAGCAAGTCCGAATGAAAAAATCTATATTTAAAAGATTGTTTGTTGAACTTACAGAAAAATAAGGTTTACAACACATGAGAAATGTCACTTTAGAGGAATCAGTGATAATGTTCCTATATATACTTGGACAAGAAGCTACTTATAGGAATGTAGAAGAGAGATTTTAACATTCTAGAGAGACAGTGCACAAACAGTTTCATCAAGTGCTAAAAGTTGTCCACAAACTTGAAAATAATATTATCAGGCCGGTAGGTAGGAATTTCAGCAATGTGGAAGATTACATCTAGGGTGATGTCCAATATTGGCCTTATATCAAAGATTACATTAGAGCAATAGATGGAACACATGTGGCCATTCTTGTCCAGACTGATAAACAAGTTCCATTTATAAATAGTAAACAGTACACATTGACAAATATTCTAGTTGCATGTGATTTCAATATCTGTTTCACATTTGCGCTTATTGGTTCGGAGGGATAGGTACTTGACACACGTATATTAATGGAGGCTTTAAGAAATCCATCTTCGATGTTTCCTCAACCTCCCGAAGGTTTGGATGTTACTTGAAATTAATTTTAGTATCTATATTTTATTTTTTATTTCTTCATGCATTATACTTTTGTAGAAAAATACTACCTTGTGGATTCTGGGCATCCTACGATGAAAGGTTTCTTAGGGTCATACAAGAGTGCAAGATATCACATTCCACAATTTAAAATGTCTCATTCCTTTAGGTCACCTAATGAAATATTCAACTATCATCACTAGAGTTTGAGGAGTTTTATAGAAAGAACATTTGGGGTTTGCAAATCAAGATGGAGGATCCTACAAAATATAACAAAGTAAACGCCAAAAGTACAATTCCAAATTATATAGTCATGTTTTTATCTCCATAATTATATTCAAAGAGTGGATAAATGATTCGGATGACTTTGAGAGCCTTGAAGGCATCAACCAAATTCAAGAAGGAGAATGTGGCTTTCAGGATGATAGTGAAAGTTCACTTGCGTGGCAACAACCAGCCAATGGAGGCACTCAACAAATGATCATACTTAGGAACAATATTCGGGATCAACTCTCCAATCAATATATGAGTTAATTTTATAGTATTTATAAATTATTGTTATGGTTGTTGTGATGTTAAAAACTTATTTGTCCCCTGTCTTTTGTGTAGATTGTAATTTTTTGTTTGTGTTGTTAGTTGTTGACATGTTTGTTATGATGTTGTAAAACCTTAATGTTATTGTTAATTGTTCTTGTAATAGTCATGGCAATATTGTTATTATAGTTGTGGTGATGTTGAAAATATTAGAGATCTTTTTTTCTAATTTTTTTCATGTTGTGATATTATTATTATTATTATTATTATTATTATTATTATTATTATTATTATTATTATTATTATCAACATCATCATCATTAGTGTTGTTGTTATTATCATTATTAATAGCAATTAGTATGTTTTCAATGCATAATAGTTGAGATATTATAATAATTCAATGAATGTCCATTTTAGTAATTTAATATTGAAAAACTACTTTTAAGAATGCACATTTAAACAACTTCACACATATAAAAGTACTTCTGCTTTTAACTTACTCTGAAAATCACTTTTTTTAAAAGTCCTTTTACCCAACTAAAAAAAAGCTTTTTTTTTTTAAAGTCAATCCAAACAAGCACAAATGTGGCCTAGAGGTGGGAACCAAACGATTAACCAGGTTCGGCTGGCCCAACCCGATGGGTTCAGGCTGGCCAAAGGTCACCCCTTAACCGGCCTGACCTCTAGCGCCTCCCCACCAAGTTAGCCCGATGGACCCGGTGAGTCACGAGTCACCCTAGGGTGATTTGGAATTGGCATGGGCCACCCTACCAGGTTTTAAAGTTTTTTAAATTTTTTAAAATAAAATTATAAAATGTAATTATAAAAGATGATAGAATTATGAGGGTGCATTTGGATTGAGGTAATCATTACCAAGGAATGGGAATAAACACAAAGTTTGGATATGTACAAGAATGGGAATGGAATCCTAAGTGGAGGGAATTAAGGGTTAATTTCCATTACCCCTTAATTTGAGAGTAATAGAGAGGAATGGAAGAATTTGACATATCTACTCTCTTCCTAATTTTGTAAAAATAATAGTAGTAATATGAACTATTTAATATAAATATTTAATTATAATCATTAAAATAAATAATAATATCTAAATTATTTTGAAATATAGTAGTTTCATCTTTTCTTTATTTGAAAAAACAATACATCAAAATATTTATTGATAATACCTAATTATACTAATTAAATTAATAATAATTTAAGTGAATTATTTAATTAATATGTATTAATAATTTAAGTAAATAAGATATACAAAATATTTCACAAATTAAAATTTTTTTTATAAATGATATTTTTAAAATTATTTAATCATACTAAGGGCAAAATAGTAATTTTACCGTATTTTGTGGGAACTGAAGAGATCTTATGAAATAAGAAATTTATTCTTCTATAAAAAAAATATTCAAATTTGGAAAGATAAATATACAAAATTTTTAAATAATAATGGTTGTTCTCTAACAAGATAATTGCTAACATTATCTCATAATGAATATATTTATCCTAATTTAGATTTCTTTTGATGAAATATATTTTTAAAGCGAAAATGGTTAAAAATTTATAATCAAAAGAATTTTTTTGTAAATTATGTGGGAACTTTATCATTAATTTAGGGGTTGTTTGGTTGCCCGTATTTCAAATTACAATGTAAGTCAAATTACATGTGTAAGTCAAATTACTGTATTTTAACTTACATCATGGTTATTTGGTTGCCTGTAAATGAAAATGTTGCATTTACTTTTCAAGTTTGGTTTGATGTAAATTGTGGGTTAAAATCACCATATAAAGTAAGTGGTGAGATTACCCTTTCTTCCAAAATTTATAACTTTCTTTAAAATTTTCATTTAATATCTATTTTATTTATATAAGTTTAATGTATTTTATTTATTTAAATGAATTTAAGTTAATTTATTTTATCTTTTTATAATCTTATTTTTTTTATTTAAATTAGTTATTCAATAAACTTGAATTTAACTTACTATTACTAGTGCTTATCACTTGAGCATACTCACTTGAGATTAATCTTAAATTAGTCATGTATTCCACCAATGACATCTAAATTCAACAAACTCAAATAAAATAAGTCATTATGTTCATAAAATAAGATATAAACTCAACAAATCCTTTTCAATTAGTCAACATGTTCATCAAACAACTTGGAAACTCAACAAATCAAATTCTCAATATGTTCATAAAACATAACATAGTTTAACAACTCCAAACAATAACAAAATACAAAATAAGACATGTTCATAAACTCAAAAAACATGAAAAATAAGAAAATCATAAGAGTAGACGATCTCACACCCTACCATCATGCCCTGAATACCTAAGGAAACCATCCATCCAAAAGCATCGAAGGTCATGATCTTTGTTTATAAAAGCAGTTGCCAAATTATTCTGGGTATGCAAATGGTCATATGCTAAACCAAGGTCAAACTTATTGTAGTAGTCAATTAAAGTCATGACCTCATCGTACAATCTCTTACTCAATTGTACACCTTTGTTCATCTCTGTAGCACTTTCAAGCCTTTCCAATCCAGAGGTGATCTTTTGCATGACTTCTGATAAGTGCTTGTGCGATATGAATGCAAAGCGTTCATTCCTTATGTTGAGCATTACTTTCCTCAGTTTTCTACATTAATATGTGTGTTTTTATGTTACTTTTACGCGGGTAGGGTTGTGAGGCCGAGTATGAAGGAAATAGGCCAATGTGGATCATAATGCACCTATTTTGGAGGAGATCTTGTTAAGGTTCAAACGCGAAGACATAGGTCAGGTGTGAGATGCTAGAGTGTGTGCCAACCTCCCTCGCGATTCGAGTGAGCACATCTATTTGGAGGGGCACAAAGGCGATCACGCTGGAGCATTCGACTTATGCATATAAGAACAAGAGCCCCGCCAACATGTACATCATTGAAGAAGCAAGTGATTCACGACGTGAGCGTGTGCCCATTTGCGTTACCCGATGAAAGTATGGAATTGGGAAGTTAATCAGTCGTAGAGGAGTAATATAGCAACACTCGTAGCACATCGTAGCAACACTGTTCACAGAGCCGAGAAATCAAAGAGCAGAGAATCCACACGGACGTGTGGAAATTATCCACCCCGTGTGAAAAATTCCAGCGACGGGCGCTGTATCGTCCACGCCCGATGGAGTTGCCCGATTCGACTCTATTTAAAAGCCGATTCAGCCCCCAATTTTTGGTATTCTTTTCTCCATCTTTCCCCAACTTATGAGAGAGCTTCCGCTAGGGGTTTCGAGGGGTATTGGCCAAGGTTTTTGGAGAGGTTCTATGGCTCGAGCATCGTGATTCCATTAGGAAGAAGGTTGGTAGGGGAGTTTCCATTGAGGCGTATCCTATACCGGACGAAGGAATCCTTGGACGACGAGTAGAGAACTTTCCACAAGACCATCGACACGACCATTGAGGGGGTTTCTTTATGGATTCATTGCTTTTACATTCGATTTCTTTGATTGTACTAAGCTCCATGGAGAGCTAAACCCCTAGTGGGTACTTGGATGATTGTGAACCCTAGGATGTATTCGTTTCACTGAACTTCTTTATTATGCTTTCAATAAATTGATGTTTATTGTGAGTTCCAACCTTGAATGCTTGATTGTATGAACATTTCCCCTAGAGTGACACTAGGGTTGAGAGTTCTTGTTGGTAACCTTGTGAGTGAGTGACACACCACTAGCGTTAGACAAAAGCTAGGTTGGAGAGGGGTTGAGAGGGTGAGTCGAGGAGGTGCAGGGAGCGTCCCTTTTCCCCTCCGACGTGATAGATTCTATCTCCGTTCCTCGAGTTCTTTGTGGCCATAATAGAGTGAATGGTCTAAGGGATGAACCTCCGCTGGGGCCTAGTTGCGCGTGCAACGGAGTGAAGCATTGAGAGGATCTTAGTATCTAGGGGCTTAATTGTGGCTAGGGACCTTCCACCGGACCAAAGGGGTAGGTCTATATTTAGGAAGAGATTTATCACCGGAATCCCTAGAGCTCATTGCAACTCTATGCCGGGTCGAGGTGTTGAGATTGTTCGATTTCTCCTCCGGGACATGTATAGAGTTAGGCATAGTTGACCTTAGATTTGGGACTATGTATGTAAGGATTTCCACGACTCACCATTGCATTGATTAGGAAGCATAATAGAGAGTTCTTGCACTTGAAGCGATCATCCTAGGTGAAGCATTATCCGAGTACCCCATTCTTTATCGATTGCCTTACCCTCTTCTTACTTTTGCTCTTTCACTTGTTGTTTTTATTGTTGAGAATTGAATCAATTTCACACTTATCACTATTGATATTCTACATAGCTAAGAATCAAATTAAGTATTTCCACTCCCTACTCCCTGTGGATTCGACCCCGCTCACCCAGGATTATTACTTCGACAAGCCCGTGCACTTGCGGGATATAAGCAAGGGAACCTTGTCAACTTCCCATTCTTGTTGCCTTATACGCTTTGTGCCCTTGTATACTTCCTTGGTCCTCGAAGTGGACGTTGTTGGTGTTTTCTCCAGAGGAGGTTGTGATTGTGTGAAGTCCCAATTATTCAACCCTTGTGGAATATCGTCGGAATCGAATGTCGGCGGTGTTGATGGCATTTCCATGCGGACACCGAGACTCATAGAGCTTTGAGAACTTGTTCTTGCAAATGACCCCATTGCTTGATCGTTCCCACAAACAATAGACATCTCCTCATAATCTTCAATGGGCTTATTGATGTAAACCACTTCAATAGGATGAGACTACAAGTAAAGAAATAAAGATAAGTAAATAGAGACAATGCACACAAACAGCAATTACAAAAATAAAAAAACAAACTTTAGATTACCTATATGTACATTCCGAATTCTTCAATGCCCATAATGATTTTCTTCTCTGAATCATTCCATGAAACTCCACTTAAACTCTTAAGATTTTTTATTATTAGCCATATTTTTCTTATAGGAGACGATTGATAACATGTGTATCACTCACAAGCATGTTAAACCTCGTACTAACAGCCCTCGCAAATGCATTGATAGCAGTACTCTTGAAACCTTTGTTAGTTTTAAGGCCAAGGTTTGCTTGCTCAACTAAGCATCTGAGCAAAAATGACATCATAATCGCTATCCACCTAAAATTAGTTGGGCATCTCCTTCCAACACCTTCGTTTTCATGGGTCATTTCTACAGACTCCATTTATTACATATAAAAAAGGCAATAAATTTACATAAGAAAAGGTTAAAACATCATAATAAATTTACATAAGAAATGAATACTATAGTATTTTTCAAATAAATATTCAAGTATTAATTTTTAAAAATTAGAATTCAGGCACAACATTAATTAATTGTGGATACCACAATTAGAAACTTATTAAAATGCTTCAATAAAGATATGATAAATCAGACAAGCAATAATAGCAAAATAGACAATTCCATTCCTGCAATGGCAGGGGATAAGGAAACATTATTAAAAATGTTTAAAAAAAAAATCAAATTGCAGATGCCATATTTCTATTTAAGGACGTCATTAGTTGTAAAGCCTTGGATTACTTGGAAGCCATTCTCCACTTTTTTAAGATTTGAATTCAAAGCCATGTTCTATTATGCATGACTATGACTTTGGGATTAGAATCCAAAGACTAGATTAAAAGATAAAAAAGAAAAAAAAAACAAATAAAGAAATCAATCTCGTCCCTATTTGGAGTTCATACACTCTAGAATAAGCATCTGTCATACTATTAAGTTCATTATCACAAGCAAAACGATTCAATATCACAAGCAAAACATTTCAGCATTGCACTAAACCATTGAATAAAAAAACAAGAGAATTTAATACAACAAAACTTGTCTAGTTTCCAAGTCATTCAGGTTTATTAGTCACCAGACATACAAGAACACTGTTTTCAAAAATATAAATTTTTTTATAAGATTGAATACAAAAATAATTCTACAACATACGAAGAAAAACACTATCCATTATTCCAATTGGTCTCCATGATCGCATCATGTATTGCTAACCATTCTCTTGATTCTTCACGTGCTTGGGATTGAGTTCTAAACTCTTGCACATTAGGTTCCCATTCTTCAACATCGGGTATATAAATATCATTACCTCTTTGTAAAATATAATTTTGTAGAATACAACACGCAGCCACAATATCCACTTGTATTCAAAATGGAAAGAATGGTCTAGATGTGAGAATTTTAAAGCGATTCTTCAAAGCTCGAAACACTCATTCCACGGTAGTGCGCAATGAAGAATGTCTATAATTAAATATCTCCTTGCTATTTGATGGTGTGCAGATACTAAATTCCTTAAGATGATAGCGACCACCATGAAATGGTGATATAAACCCCGCTTGTGTGGAATATCTTGTATCTACAAGGTAATACTTACCTACATAGATATTTGTATGAGTTATTCCGACAATATGATGATATTAATTTTTGTCAAACGGTAACATACCTTTAGGCATTATAAGCCCATCCTCTCTTTCTAAACCATCACGAAGAACAAGTGCATCATGTGCTGAACCCTCCCACCCAGCTAGAACATATGTAAACCTTAATTTAAAGTCAACTGTGGATAACACATTTTGAGTGAGATATGATTTTCTCCCATGGAAACAAGCTACAATTTCCTTTCGAATGGATGCATGTATATGTGTACCATCAAGCGCTCCTATGCAATCCTATATATTAATGGTCAAAAATATTATGTATTGCATACAAGTCTATTTCCACAAAATAGACTAATTCAATATTTTCTTATCTTAAAATATGGCATAAAGCTTGGATCATGAGTAATGGCTGAACTAGTAGTTGTGTGGGCCGGTTGGATAAATTCACCCCGAAACTATCCTATGGCATATAATACATGTTTACAATATCCGCTTATAGTTTCACCGGAACGTAAAAAATTTACTCCAATCACCCTATTCCTCACATTATGACCAAGAGTGTGAAGAAACATCGCTACTTGCTATTTCACGCTTATATGTATTGTGTTGCACAACAATCCTTTTGACTTCAATAAATCACATAACCCAAAAAATACAACCCTTTTCATCCTTAGCATTGCTATACTTGCCTCCTCGAATCTATCTACTATTCTTGATATATAGTTTGTACATTGTTGATCCCTATTGTAATACGGCTCTCGTGGCAAATTCAATCCTCTTTTCCTATGGTACCAACTTAACGCTGCAATTGCAACAATGGTAATGCCAGCAATACACTGTTTTTGTTATCAAATTGATTGTCCATTTATAATATGAGTTTAGATAAAAATAAATTATGTTGTTATGTTTATCAAACCATCTACAAAGCACAATTACTCCACATTATTACTAAAATTTATTGTTCAAATATTGCACATAATACGCTTACAAAAGGGAGACAAAATAATTGAAAAAAATGGGCAACACAGCATAACATAGGCAAACAAACTCTAGAAATTTCAAAACGTATAGAAACATACTTCATAGGAACAGAATAATATAATACTTCATATCAATCATTATGATACAAGTTAAAAGTGTCATCATAGGGAGAGTTACTGGTTACTTCCAAAATTTTGTCCAATTAGATAATTATTAGGTTCTATCCATATTACAATTTGCAAATCAATAATTGGGGTTCATTTTAAAGACCATGCCCATCCATATCAAGTAAAAAAAAAACATTCACTAAATTCCATTCCCATCCATCTAATTATAAACCAAGAACCCACCCAATTTCAAGTGGTCTTCATGAATAGTTCATAAGAGAGAGAGAATGCTAGGAGTGTTCAGTGAAGAGGTGGTGGAGGTTCCCGGCGAGTTTCTTGGTGCCGGCAACTGGACACCATCACTAAAGACACCATTGTCCGAACACATCCACTGCTTCGTCCATAACTCCAACTCCACCATCTCTCTCCAACTCACTTCTCTAGCCCATCTCTCCTACTTCCCCTCCCATCATTCTCCTCTCCATCCCATGTAAACCTCTCTGTTTTTTTCTCTACATATTTATATATATATAATATTGTGTGATTAATTAATGTTTCAAGTGTAAATCAAAATAGAAGCATTTGAAACCCTCAAAAGAGAAATCACCACCAAAAACTCAACCAGAAACAAATGAAGCATTCGATTTCCTACTTCTCTATCACAACGAAAGATCAAATCAACACCTGCACTCCCCCAATCGACCAAATGACTTAAAAAAAAAGTAGATTGATGCAATATCAATCGAAAGAAGCATATTAAAACCTAACAGAAGCCAACTACAATTGATTGCTTGCGATAGCTCACCTCCACTTCGAAGACGAAGGTTCTGGCACACTTCTAAAAAAGCAATGCAATACCATGAATACGATGATCGAAGCCCTGGAAGATGGCAACAAAGCCTTGGGAGGTGGCGACGAAGCCCTGGGAGCTCTGAGTAGGCAAGGGGAGAGGAGGAGAGGATATCCTGTGACCAGGATTGTGAGGATGAAGCAGAGCGAGATTTGGACCGAGGGAGAGAAATCGAGTGAAGTGGTAACTTTTATAAAAAAAAAAGAAAAGAAAAAAACAAATGCTGAATTTGGACTTACGACCAAATTTGGTCGTAAGTCCGAATGCAGCAAAAAAACCCCCAAAAATGTAAGGCAATTCACAGCATATATACTTTCAAAGTAAACCAAACACCAATGTTGGTATTTTACCTATAAATCAAAACACATTACACCTACCCTTAACAAAAAATTTAAGTTAACTATTTATTAATCATGATTTCAAATAATATTATGATTTTAAGTCCATAATTGTTTAAAAATGCACAATATTTTAGAGATTTCGTTAAAAAAACACAAAAATGATTGTAAAAATGATTATGATTCTATATTAATAATATATTTATACTAATATGCACCATTGAAATTAAATTATAATGCTTTGCATAACAATATTTTCCTATATGAATAATTTGGTATAAATATTTCATTCATTTTAAATAATATTAGTAATGGAGGTGAATAATGTTTAAGAAAAATATAATGTATTGTAATAGTAAATGATAATAATGTTTGGTTGTAAATTTCAAGGTTCTCACACCCGGACTGGGCATTTACCCGGAAAAGGTTCAGGGTAAGGGGTCGAAGGATTCAACAGTGTTTAACAGGGGTCAACCGGGGTCAACAATTTTTATTAAAAATAATTTAAATTTTAGTTATTTGTGATTAAAAAGATCAAATATTGAAGAATAAAAAAATAAATAAAATAAAAACATGACTTTTAAAACTTTAAGCAAGTATTCTACATAAATCAATATTGAAATACACCACATTCAAAATGTGGAATACACTAACTAACATAAAAATAAACTAGTACAAAATCAATTGAAAAACATAAAAATATTCAACTAAAAAATCAGTAAAAAGAAGCACTAAAATATTCAATCTTCATAAATTCAAATACATCAAATACCATAAACATAAACTTGTTCAAAGCTCTATAAATTAAAATATAAACATGAAATAAACAACTAAATAATCCATATTTGAGAAACATAAAAGTGTTCAATCTTTATGAATTAAAATATAAACATGAAAGTTGAAACATAACACAAAAATATGCTCAAATCTATAAACTTGGATCCATGGCACGATTGTCATAATTAGGAGCCCCTCCTAACGGCCAATCTTCTGAACCATTGCTTGCATTACCGACTTCAACAAATGACTCTAAATTCACTTCTTGATCAAAAATGTCATCTAGATAAAGAAATAAAAATACAAGTGTTAATGTTATGAAAAATTTTGTTGCTTGGCAAACTCATAACTTGTATTTTATATACTAGAAACTTATCACTAACCTTGAATATGATCATAATAAAGTATAGTAATAGCATCATTCACATATATTGCTTCTTCTCTAATCTCATTGTAATCAAGTTCGGGAAGAGATGATTCCTCTTTTTCCATCACCCAAAAATCTACCTCATCAATGTGCTCATAATCAATTGGATCATAACTCCTCTTCTTATGATGATGCCTAGACAAAAAATAAGTAAAAAATTACATATTAACAATTACATAAATTGAATAATAATTCTTAATTAATATACAAAGTTAAATACCTATTCTTCAAACGCAAATTATATGATGCAAAAACAATGTCATTGAGTCTTTGATGCTCTAATTTATTTCTTCTCTTTGTGTGAATGCGCTCAAAGAGCTCCAATTATGTTCACATCCTGAAGAGGAAACGGTATGGCTTAAAAGCCGGATATCTAATTGTTGCAAAATTGGAGCACCATAACCAAAAAGCTTCCACCATTCATCTTTAAATCAAATAACATAATGTAAACGTTTTTAAAACATTTAATTAAAGCCATACAAGTGATAAAAATGATGAGATGTTTAATAATTAACACTGAGGGGGTCTCTTTGCTTTATAAGTGTCAATTGCAAACCGAGGGCCGAAACTTTCTTTTTGTTCATGATACATAGCGATCTCATCCATTACTTTGCCACTATCACTAGGATCTGTACACATGCTTGTCTTTTCAATCACATTCAAGAGACTATGGACAATTTTTTGGAGTATAAATAAATTGTTTGTTGTCATACCTAACAAAAAAAAACAAATAGTTAATATATTACAAAAAAACTTATCTTTTCTATCTCATCTATTACTTTGTCACTATACCTAAAAGCTGGATTCAAAAAGTAAGCTACAGCATAAATATCACAACTAAATTACTTTTCCCATCTACTATCAGTGATATTAATATATGGAGTGTAAACTTTCTTCTTGTTTCCCAAAATAGCCATGATTCCTATACAAATCCTAGTCATGCTTTCATAAACATAACCAAGTGAAGAAGTTTCGTTGCCATCCACAATACGCAAAAGCTTGATTATAGGTGTTGCAATCTTCACCATAAGCAAACAATCATCCCAAAATTTATTATCTAAAATAATATCGTTGACAACTTTTCCAGTGGCACTTCTAGATAATCTGTTATCTTTGTAATGCTTACTTGCCACCAAAGCTTGCAAGTCACGCTTATGATCATGAATGCTCTTTAAAGTAATAAAGACGGTTGCAAAGCGAGTTACCCCTGGCCGTACAATTTCTTTCCAACCATCTCTTTTTCTCAACCAAGACAACAAGAAAATATGGTTATAAACAAAAATAGTCACTTTTGAAGCACGGTTTGCAAGCTCGCCCACATGAAACATTTTGCCAATATCTTTCAACAACAAACAAATTCGATGTTATGAATTTTGCATGATAGTTTTTATTATGTATTCAATGAATTATTAATTTATATTTTCATTGGGCCATAAAGAGTTAAAAAAAAAGATTATCTTATGCATTTAACAAAGTTATGAATTTAGCATGTTGGTCTAAGTCAGGACTTGGATAAAATATTATTCGACCGAGATTATTAATTTATTGAATATTCATTTATCAAGGTTGTACTATATTTGTTGCTTGTTTGTGATAATTTACTTGTGACTTCTACTAGCTACTTGTCACTTATGCGTTACATACATGTGCTAGTACTTCTTTACAATATGTATTGCGTTGTTTAATATCTTTGGCAAGATATAATATAATTATTGGTAGTTGATTCAAGTAAATTATAATTATTATTTTTAGCAAATTATATTGAGAAATATGGGTTGTTCTAAAGGAATGATTTAATACAGCCTTTTGTATTATAATTTTTAATATAAATTTAAAATAATAAATAAAATTTTATTTTATATTAGAAACAGATTACCTAGAATATAATCACATTTTCAATTTTTATTACCCAAGGATTACCTAGGAAGCAAACTATAGGAGAAACTTTATAAGCATAAGCAGATTCAATTGAGACATATAGAAGAAAATTGCAATATTTAGGAGTGTTGACACCAAATAGAGAAAGTCTAGAAACTCTTATAATGCCATCTCTACAACCAATACAAATTACAATAGAATTATGGAACATAATATAATTATGGAACATAGAACAAGTGGAATTTGAATTCACAAAAAAAATATTCAGTAAATCTATCAATATCTTATAGAATTATCCATACAATATATCATTGATAAATTTATAATGTTCAAAGCTAACAATTCCTAACATCAATGGTGAGGTCCAAAGCACACATTCAATCATCTCCAAGTATATAATCTATTGACAATGCTGATTTTCAGATTAATCGCATAGCAAAAGACAAATCCGCTAGGAATGATTAAAAAATATTTAAAAAACAACCAATTTCTTCATGATTTAAACGTTCTAGAATTGACAAATCTTGATCTTGAGTTCAACCATGAAATGTAAAAGTTAAACAATTTGGTCTATTTGGAACAGATAAGAACACTAAAGAATCAGAGATCAAAATCACCTTGTTGCGAAAATCCTAAGGAACGGATTTGATCTAGCTAGATGGATGAGAATTTGAGGTTTGGCTAGTGATAAACAAAGATGGGAAAAAGGGGAAACGCTACCAGAAGGGGAGGAGTAGAGAACAAAGACTCATGAGTGAGATAGAAGCTAACCCACTCACCGTATAATGAAAAGATTTAATGTTAGATTTAATGTTGGTTATGAAAAGATTGAGAGATAGAAAGGGAACTGATAGGAAGAGGGTTTTGTCTTAGTTCTTTGTGGGGTTCATGAAAGAAGGTATAGGAGGTTATAAATGATTTGCATTGTTTATGTATGAATAAGATTCATTTATTTATTTATATGATTATGTTTTATATGGTTGTCGATGGGTTTGGATAGGGCATTTGTTGATGGAATAGAACAACGATAGTGCTGCAAGCTTTTGTGCTTATATGTTTGTAAATGCCATGCAAACTTAATTTTGTACCGACACTTGGGCATTTTCAATGGCCTTTTTTAGTATTCTTCCGATCAAATCAAGCTTCTTTGGACACAATAGTTGCTTGGTCAATTTTGTGTTGTTATAATCAGTACATAAGATATTTTTATATAAAGGAGATAAAATAATTTGAGAGTTTTGCTATGTGTTCTATATCTTTTCAGTCCACATAAAGGAGACAAAACCAAAGTGTGTTTTTTTAGTATGAACAATTTATTATTTGCCTCTTCAAGATTGAGTTAAGGTATAGCATATATATCTTATGTTTTTCATTTTCAAATTGCAAAATAATGACTGTTCATGAAGAGGACTTGCCTTGTCACAAAGTGGTCATAAACTTTCTTGGTAGCTTTGTTGGTGATGGGATAGTGTAAACTTGTTTTGGAATGTATCTACTCTTGTTTAGGTCACAGACAATTGAAATTACTTTTTTGTTTATTTTATTTCAGAATAATCTTTGGTTATTAGGTTTCAGCAGCTTATTCTATTTCAGACAAACTTGTCTGTTTCTAGCATCATGGTTTTTGTGTTCTTTTGTTTTTTTTGAAAATCTCTTAAGTCAAACTATCTAATCTTGTTTTGGGCATTATAGTACATATCTTGCCCAAAGATTCGAGGAGGTTATGATATTTTCTAGCTAAAAATTCTGTGTTATTTGCTTGATATGTGATGAAATGAAAATAAAAACCCTAGTGATCTTTTTGAGTACCAACCAAAAGTTTTGAGAAGATAGTGGATTTAGTTTCGAGCTATAAAATTAGAAGGATCTTACTTGGCCATTGAAGTAGCACTAGTAGTTTAAGATTTAGTATTCTTTGTAAGTGGAGTGAGTAGCATCTAGAGCTGTACTGATTGAAGTCCTTAGGCTAGACCAGATCAGGGCAAATGAGATATAAGATTCACTTACACGTCACAGACATATAAGAGGTGAGACAGGATATTTTTAATATGCTTATTAACTATAACTCAACATCTATGTATCATTGTCCATTGCTTTTGGAGTCTTATATTTGCTTGATGCCAGAGGTAATACATTTAGCCACTTTTCAGTCTCTTTGTTTTTCATGAGTTAATTGCTTGGGGACAAGCAATGTTTAAGTGTGGGGATATTTGATAAATGTCTAAATGTAGGCATTTTCGTATATATATTGTATTCACTTTGCATGTATTTTGTGAGGTTTGATGCCCGTTTTGTGCTTAATCGTCTATTATTTGCTTTGTAGGGCATATGGAAGCCATGGAGAACAAGAAGATATCATTTAGGCAAAAAGAGAAGAAAACAGGAATTTCATACCACCCCCATACTACCCAGTATGGGGGCCATATGCACTATAGCAGCGGAATGATTTGGAGTTGTCTGCCCAGATTTCCATACTACCCAGAATACAGGGCCGTATGGAGGCCATATGCACCTCGTATGAAACGTGAATCTAGGGGTTTTGCATGCTATACAACCCCCATACGACCCTTATACGTCCTGTATGTCATGGAGGGTATAAATACTGATTTTTAGGGCAGAACAAGGGACTTTTTTTGGGCATATTTTGAGAGACCACTTGAGAGGCTTTGGGCGACCTTGGGAAGGAAAAGAAGGGCAAGGAAGCTAAGAGATCATTCAAGGCCAAGGTCCAAGACTCTAAAGACAAGAAGGCAATATCATTCAAGGGGAGATCTACCACGATTTGAAGGAAGGAGACCCACGGCTAGAGGAAGCGTCATTCGGAATTCCTTTGGCGGGGAAAGCATCATTGCTTTTTCTTTTTGTGTTTCACTTGATTGTATTGCTTGTTGTGGGATGATGACACACTAGACCCCCAAGGCCACCGGGTGTTGATGAACCTTGGGGGGTTTTATCATGTATTTTTGGATGATTACTTTGTTAATTCCATGCTTGGGTAATTTTGAGATTTAATCCATTATTTTCATGCTAAGTGCTACACTAAGGAGAAATCCGTAGCTCTTTTATGAGTGATGCATGTAGATGTGACTTGCTCGCATGTATTAGATCATGAATGGATTAGAAGGGGATACTTGTATCATCACGCCGAGAAATTGGGTGTTGGTAGCCCTCCATGTTAGGTTAAGCCGAAGAAGAGTAGGTTTACTCCTATTTGAGATTTCCTTATGCTTAATGCAATCGTAGGAATGTGGATTTGGAAGAAATTCCTATTTGTGTTCGTATGGGATTAGGGTTCAATCGCCGAGAAATTGGGGTTGTGCTAACCTAGAAATCTCTTGGTCCACTTTACCCTTGCATCTTTTAATCATCATCCATGTTTCATGATAACCCCTTAAGGGGATCCACATCTATAGGCCTTTGCATTACATTGAATTTCTTGCTTGCTCATTGCTTGTTCTCTCTAACTTGTTGATAATCTTGTTTTAGTTTTAATTGCACCTAGTAAAGTAAATTCCATCACTTGAGATCTTAGGCTAGATAATAGCTCGAGAAGGAGTAATAGGAGATCCTTAGCCCCGTGAAATATGATCCTCGTGTCTAAACACGAGGTATTACTTGGCGATCCCGTACACTTGCGGGGAAGCAATCAATATGCCTTGGGATTTAGAATGGCTTTATTGGGTCTATACTATAACATTATCTTACTAATCTAAGTAGGGATGGCAATGTGGCGGGGCGGTCCTGCCCCACCCCCACCCCGCCAACCATATATCTTGCTTTGCGCCCCGCCCCACCCCACTCTTTTTGTTAAGTTGTTAATACCCCACCCCGCCCACCGTTTTTACAAGATTTGAGATTAAAAAAAAATCACTATTTTTGATTCATTTACATCAATAATTACAAAATATACAATACTACATTAAATAAAAGATGGTACACTTTATATAACATCACAAAAATACTATCATTCTCATTCACCACAAATTCTAAGATAACATTTGAACAATTAAGTCAAATAAAAATATTAAAAACATAGTCTATATCTAACATCCCATTACTTACTAATGAAATACAAAAAAACATAATCCAACATATTCCAACATTCCATTACATGCTAATAAAACCATTTAAGTTAAATAAGAACATACCATCACTAATAAAAACATGAAGAACATAACCATACAAAAGCAACTTGTTTTAAAGTTCACACATATCAACTTTCTTGAGTAATTAAGTAAAATGAAAACATACTCCAACTTCCATTACTTAAGAAATAACATTAAATAAGAAACACCTTGGGCTTGTCTTTCTTTATCAATCCTATGAAAAAGGCAAACAAAAAAGAGAAAATATGTTAATAAGAATTCTATAAAGATATATAAATATGAAAGAAATGATATACTTATGTACAAAATAATTTACCAAGTCAAAAGCCATGAAATTGATATTATCTTCCTCCATACGAGTTGAAGAAGTTTATGATAAATCTATATTTGGATCTAGTAAAAAAAACAAGATATAAATTGAATTTGTAATAAAAGGTGAGATAAAAAAGTACTAATTAAGTTACCTTCTAATTGATTCATCAACTAATTTTGGGCACAAGTTAAAGCTTTCATCATAGTTGGATGAAATTTACTCTAGATGCACTTAACAATCTACCACCTGTACTAAATGTAGATTCTAAAGCCACTGTTGAGACAGGGAAAGCATATAAATCTTTGGTCATCCTTTGCATCATCTAATACTTGACACCGGCAGTCTTCCAGCATTGCATTATATCAAAATGAAGAGATCTCGGTAAAACATCTTCTTCCAAACAAAAATCAAATTCTAACTTATTTTGAGTACTTCTAATCTTTCTCCTACTAAGAAATTCATCATATCCATCTGCAATAGTATTCTTCTAAGCCAAGCTAGAAGATGACATAGTATTTTTTCCAACTCCAAAGTCAGAATATTTTGTTTGATATTCTGAAAGCAAGTCATGACAAATACACTCAATTTTATCAATTCCAACATCACAAACAACTCCATATATTTTGAAAAAGTGATATTCCAATGTACATTTCTAGTACCTTGGATCAAACACCGTAGCTATCCCCATGAAGCTATGAACTACACTCCAATATTTATCAAATTTTTCTAGCATCCTTGTAGCCATTAATGCAATAGTCACATTGGAATCAGAAAGCCATTCAGTAAATGCAATTTTTATCTCACAAAATATTTGGAAAAAAAATGTTTGTTGTTGGATACTTTGAGCCCGAAAATATCTCAATTACTTCATAAAAGAGTTGCAATTTTTAAGCAATTATCCTTGACATATCCCTATCTGGCCTCTGTTGGTGAAATTTTGCACATGACTCTCTTTGTCTTGCACGACTAAACCCATCTTTATAAGTGAAGGATGCATCAATCATTAAATATGTTGAATTCCACCTTGCTTTGCATCCAAGGCACAATTTTTTTGAAGTTAGGATACGTAATTGTCGAGCACACTCTTCAAACTTCCCTATTTGTTTTGGAGTAGCTATCCAAAAATGAACACTTTCACGAATTCTATCAACACCACATCCAATGACATCTAATCCATCCTTGGCAATCAAGTTCAAAATATGCGCACAACAACGCATATGAAAATTTTCACCACAAAGTAAAAGTGATCCCAGTTGAAGCCGATCAAGTAATAGATTGACAACACCATCATTAACTAAACAATTATCCAAAATACTTGTAGACAAATTTCCATCAATTCCCCAATCAAATAGCATTTTCATCAACTCATCGATAATTACTTTTTTTGTGTGTGCGGCAAGCATATAACAAAAACTAAATATATGTCAAGTAAATATTATACAAATAACTTAAAACTATTAAAAGAATGCTAGAATAATAAAAAATAAAATTCTGAAATATATCGTAAAAAAATTATTAGCATATTATACATAAAATCATACCTTAGTATCCATTTTTGTAAAACCCATGAGACATTAGTGAAATGAGCCGTAAGAGCCATATATCCCTTCTTTTGGTGATCAGTTGTCCACATATCAGTTGTAATTGTAACTCTACTATCATTCATTTCAATCATTCTCATTGTTTTCAACTTCTCCTCCTTGTAAAGTTTAAGGATATCATTTCTTATTGTGTGTCCTAACAAGGGATATTAAATAATGGTTGGAGAAGAGAAGAATATCTCTTAAACCCCGGATGATCAACCATTGATAAAGGATATTAATGCATGATTATCATTTGACCAAGCTCATTCCTTGACAAATTTTGGTTAAATACATAGTTGGTAAGCGTTATTTTTCCATCCACCTTGTTTTTCTTTGATAATAAAAGTTGTTGTTTAAGGTCTTTGTGTGTTCGGCTTGGACATCTTATAAGATGATCATGAAAATGAGTGGTTCCATTTTTAGAGTTCCCACCAAGTATCCTCTTGCAATAATTTCATATTGCTTTCCATTCTCCATGAATTCCTTGTTTTGTGAAGTGCTCCCACACTGCCGATTTTAATCTTTTAGGATTGTAAGTGGTACCATCATCATCTTTCATGGAAGATGTTGGACCAATGGGAGTACCACTTGAAGTTAGAGTTGAGATAGAAAATCCATGAATTTTATCCATTGATGATGAAATTTGAGTTGATCTTGCATTTTCTTCTTGAATAGTTGTTCATGAACCATGTTCACTTTCCATGAGATTGGTTACATGTTGGCTATCCATAACAAATTTAATTAAAAAATAAACCTAAAAAAAATAAATTAAAAATGGTAAACAATAAATTAAAAACAAGATAATAATGCAAAACATAAAAAAAAAGAAAAAAAAGATTACATAATTCTCTACAATCTTCATAAACAAGGTTGTTGTGATCACAAGTGAATTGGTTTTATGATTAATATTTTTCCAAGATTCCCACCAATTCAAATCAATCCTTATTAACAATAAATCTAGAGTTTGGTGGTATGTGACAATCAATATAAGCAATTTTCCATTTGGCTTTTATTTTTATAAGCTGTAATACTCCCATATATCACTGGCATTTCAATCACATCTTAGCATTTAATTCCTTACCCTTATGCATCTATTTATATATACAAATATATACATGAATCTCTAAACATAAACCTGTGTATAGATAGACACCTCTGGTTCTCATCTACTCTGTGAGCCAAAGGTAATAAAAAGAACATCCGTAATGGTAGCACTTCAAAGCTAATAAAAAAACTCATGCATGCACAATTTCTTCTAATTTTTTAGCCAATTTACTATTCCAAACCCCCATCCAATTAGTGTAATTCTGCTCCCCAACTCTTACAACATCAAGCTTGAAAATTTTCATTACTCTATTATACAAAAATCAAATTCCCAAAGTTTCATTATCAATGCACTATTCAAAAACCGGCATACATTTTCCCGTCATATATATATATATATATATGTGAGCAAAAACACCTCCTAACCTGAGCACCAGTCTAGGACTCCAGAGAGAAGTCTCAGCGATGGTTGAGGCGTTGAATTAGCTTTCAGGGCAGGTGGAGAGCTAATGCAGACCACGTCATCTGCAGAAATCACGTGAAGACGCTCCCTGTTGGCACCACGCAGTCCCCCATGATCCTGCAAATGATCTCAGCGGTGGACATGATCAAGTTCTAGCCCTACAGTGGTGGATTGGGGCTACAGTTGTGGGCCGGCGGTTGGTGGGTGATATCTGGGAGAACTCTTCTCGTAGACCTACTCAAACAAAGGTTGGAATCCTAGATAGGCTCACATACCACCCAAACATTATCGTTAGGCCTTGGTAAGAATCAACGGTGGAGATGGTGTGGGATAAGATGATCCAATGGTTAGAAAGTGTTTCAATCACAAACTGTTATATATATATATATATAAGGGCATATATGTAAATTTTTAGCGAGGCGAGGCTGGGACGGGGCAAGGTAAAACCAGACCCACCCCGCCCCACTCCCAATATAAAAAATCCCTGCCCTGCTCCTCCCCGTTCTCCGATATTCAACAAAAATAACCGGCCTATTTAGCTCGGATCGGGTCGGTTAGGTTTTTCCATCCCTAAATCTAAGGGAGCTCATTTTGAGGTTGACAAAATTGGAAAAATTAATCTTGTTGCCACTGGAAAAGAGTGCATGGATGATGAAAAACATAATGTGATAAATGATTTATTCACTACTCTAGACATGGAAATTGAGGCATTTAACGAATGAATGTCTGAGATTGAAAATAATAAGATGTTGGCATTGCTAATGGGTTTTCTTTCAGTTTATAACTAGTAAGTTATGTTATTTGCAAGATCGATGAAAAATGAAATCTAGAATTGCTATTTCTCATGCTCATGAATAACGAAATATAGAATTGCAGGACAAATCACCATGGTAATATTAGAGCTAGTTCTATAATGCTTTGTCTCCAATAATAACCAGTGTATAAGCTTGAGTTACTAGGTTATTGTGTCCTCTTCTTATTGATTCAGGCCTCACTGTTTTTGTTGTTATTTGTTTTGAATTTCTTCCTAGTATTATTTTTCTAGTTTGTAAGCTTATTCATTACAAGGAAGAACCTTTCAATTATTATTCTACCTTAGTCAGATTTTTTTAAGTTGCACCTTAGAATTTAATTCTTGGTATCTTCTAATAATTTGATATTGCAGCAAGAGTATGATGTGTTGGAATATGTTATCAATGAACACCTTGCACAAGTTCGATGTGAGAACCTCAAGGATGATAGACTTAAGTTATCTGAATTGCTTCAATCTCTTGCATCGTTTTGAGGCACCTTGTATGTATTGTATTTTTCTCAAGATTTTTTTTACAAATTAATTTTAATTGAAGTTCTACTTTATTCTATTTTATGGTCTTCTCAAATCAAAGAAAGTATTTTAGATGTTCCTTACTTGCAGTCATTCGTGCTCAATGATTTTCGGTTTATATATGTCATATATGGTTGGATGCAAATGATATTAGTGATTTGTGGGTAAAATTTATATAAGATGTTGACAATTTTATTACTTATTGCAACTCCTATGGCATTTGGTATTGCTATAGTATTTCTTCTTTACTGTATGAGTCTAAAGTATCAAACTAGTTACTAGTGATCATATGAGGCTCATGCTAGTCAAACTTGGCTTAATTATGAGTGGAGCGTTCATTTGTGTGGACGAAGATGGTGATGATGAAGTGGTTTGTGTGGACAAAGATGGTGATGATACATTGGTTTGTGTGGGGGTTTGGTGACCTTGATCATCCAACATCCATTACACCATGTCTATTTTTCAATTTATTAATTACCTTACTTGGTATTCTCATTACAATATCTATGTATAGTTTATTTTAAAAATTAAAAATTAATTCAAACATGTATTTGAATGTTGTAAATAGCCACGCACTTGCATGATTCTATGTTATGTTAGATTTGAAGTGATTACTTGATGCATAGAACTATTGACATCCTGCTTTTCTGTGCAAGATTGTTGTAAATGCAGATACACCATAGATCAAAGGCCTAGTTTGGATTGTGGATTGGGAATGGGAAAGGGGGAATGAGAAGAAGGGAGGAGTGGGGATGAGAATAGAGGGAAAGAGGAGAATAATGATGAAGGTGTTTGGTTGAAGAGAACGGGAGTTAGGAATAAGAAAAAGTAAGAAAAAAATATAGTAAAATTACACTTATGTCCTTTTATATAAATAGGATGACATTTTAGAAAACAATGGTTTATATTTAATAGTAAATAGTTAACATGATTATTATTAAATATTTATACTATAATTAATTATTTATTTTAATTTATTGTTATTAACTATTTCATCTAATTAATATAACTTAGAAAATTTTGATATATTAAATAATAAATAATTAGCATTATTTATTATAATTAAGTATTTGCAATGTATTTTCTTATTTATATTAATTAATTAAAGTGAAATATTAAAACTAATTAATATAACTTATGACCATGTAATTTTGATATCATTTACCAATATAAAACAACAATTGTAATGGTAAAATTACCCTTATGTCTTTATGTAAATAGGATGACATTTTAGAAAACAATGGTTTACATTTAATAGTAAATAATTACCATGATTATTATTAAATACTTGAAATATATTTAATTATTTATTTTAATTTATTGTTATTAAATATTTCATATAATTAATATAACTCAAGAAAATTTTGATATATTAAATAATAAATAATTAACATGATTTATTATTATTAAGTATTTACAATATAATAACCTTATTATTTTAATTAATTAAAATGAAATATTACAACTAGTTAATATAACATATAACTATGTAATTTTGATATCATTTACCAATATAAAAAAAATTCTAAAATCCATTGGCCAAACATATTTTTGACAATACTATCTTAACAATATAAAAAAGAAGTAACATTATTAAACCAATCATTCAACACCCTATCAAACCCATCATTTAACAATATAAAGGTAGTGCAACATTATCAAACCCATCATTCAACACCCTATCAAACCCATCATTTGATAATATAAAAGAGAAGTAGCATTATCAAACCCATCATGAAGTATGGTTATAGTTTTAATATAACCCATATATAACCAAGTTTTAGAAAAGTAGTGAGAGTGGTTACAACATAGTACTAATGAAATGCAACATAGTAGTTTTGGTAGTCTTACAACCATTCATAAGATAAACATTTTTCATTGAACATAGCAAGCAAAGTTGAAGGTTTGTCATGGTACGGCTCGGGCATGGATGCCATTGCCTCTGCTACATTGTGTCCATTCCTACAAATAGATTGACCACACCAAGCAAATATTAGATATGTGAATTAATGCACAAAAAATGTCATAATTGTGAAATGTTGTAATGAATATCATAGCAGTGAATGAAAAAATAACATGGATATCTGAATCTGAAAAATTCCATGAACATCAACCCAATATGATAAATAACATGGAACATGTACAAATCAAGTCAAAATGACAAATAACAAAGAAATACTTGTACCTCCTAGAAGTAGGCTACAAAAATGTAGTTTTTTGTCATCGGGCAAATTCCAAAATGTGTTAAGTTTTTTCTCATCTTTTCTTAAAGATTGCATTACCACTAATGCCTCATCTTCAGATAGACCATCAATGTTGAAGATAACTTGATTCAGTAGTTTCTTTTTCTCTTGAACTTCCTTATGAGCGGCTTCCCTAAACACATTAGCATCGGCATTTCAAATAGCACATTCAACCATTGATTTGAAGCCCGGGCCCACCAAATCCTCCAAATGGCAAAAATTTTCTGAAATTGATGCGATATTCGATTCTTTCACCTATTTTTTTTTTCTTTTGGGCAGTAGAGCTTGAGGTGCCATTATCTGAAGTTATAGGCGATGGAGGCTCTGCATGTTCATATGTGGGCATGAAAACATCTTCCATAAGAAATTGAGAGAAACTAGCGTTATCGTCCAAGCTAATGTTTTCATACATATATTGGTCGACATCATCTCCTAGGTCACCCCTTGCATTACCTTGTGCCCAATCTTTTGTGAAGACTGGAGCGACATCATTAAAAAATGGAAAAGACTTTCCATAAAGTCCCGCAGCTTCCTTATGATTCTATAAACAAATTTTGGAGTGAGTGTTAACAATAACAATAAAAAATTAAGAATTCAAAATAATCAACAAATGATGACAAACTTACCTTAACATATTCATCATATGCGTTTTTCTCACATTCAATGGTACTGTGCTCATTTTTTCAAACAAAGCCACTGATTGAAAGTATATTTCCAATTGCTATAGTTTTGGTTCTAAAAAGTTTCACCCGTGACTCTATATTTGGCACAACCTTCAATGTAGTATATGAAAATTTATCTTTTATAATTTTCTCTAATTGATGTAAATAACCATTTCTGAATCCATTCTCAACTCGCCACATCGTATTTGTCGATAACTCAACCAGAGCTTCAATCAAGTTCTTGTCTTCTTGTGTAGTCTAGTAGTGTTTGTTTATACCCCTACCACTTTGTTGTGATTCTTGATCCATCCTACAATAAAAAATACAATTACACACATGTCAACCTATTCAAACCATTCCATGTCTAAACATGTTTGTTATGATAAAAAAGAACAATTGTTCATTCCATGTTTGTACATAATATCATTCCATGTTCATTCCATATTAAACAAAATAATAGTTCATACATAAAATCATTCCATGTCATGTAATAATAATACGGAAAAACTGTTCATCAAAAATAATAATACATAAAAATTTCGTAATTAATTTGAACGTCAAGTGTTAAACATTTATGTAGCCATGTCTAGCCTAAATTGGGTCCATCATCTATTGGATCAATTGTTGCAATGATATCGGTGTCATCTTCAATGTTGTCCTCCATCATATTAGAGTTAACTTCGTGCTCTGCAGGATCTTCTGTCATTTCTTTTCGAATAACGTTATGTAGAAGACAACATGCGTTAATAATGCGCCTTTGAGTGACTATATTGTAAAATCTTGGACTTGATAAAATTTTCCAATGAATTTTTAAAAGACCAAATGTCCTCTCAATCACATTTCTAGCAGCAACATGTTTCATGTTAAAGAATTCTCTCGCCATAACTGGTTGTCGCCCATATGCCCAGGAACTTAAGTGATAATGTTGACCCCGAAAAGGTACAAGGAATCTTGGTGAATTTGCAAATCCAGAATCAACCAAGTAATAGAACCCTAATAGTCAAAGAAATGTTTGTTGTTAGCTAATATCATTACTAATATCATTTTGAAATGTAAGAACATGTTCTAGTTACCATTTTGAAATTTTAACCCATTAGGCTTTGTAATAGCATCTCTTAGAACTCTACCATCATGAGCTTAACCTTCCCATCCAGACAATACGTATATAAATTGCATGTCTTGCGAGCAAATGCCGAGCACATTAGTAGTTATTTCCGCTTTTCTTGTTCTATGTCTTGGGCGATCAACTTTTGGCACATTCACATGAATATGAGTTTTATCTAATGCTCCAAGACAATTTTATATTGAAGTAAACATCTTATTATTAACAAGGCATCTACCATATTTTTCCAACAACTATAAACAATTTCGTGTGAAATTACCTTAAACATTTTCCATCTATGATCATTTGAATTTTCGAGAATAGGTTCGGGTTTCTTTAATTATACATCGTGGCATAGGATAATTGCCCTCAGAATGGCATGAAAATTTTGGCTAACTATCTCAGCTGATCTGACAAAGTCAAACTTAATTATCCTATTTTTTATGTGGTGTGCCACAATGTTTAAGAACATTGTGATCATTTCATCAACCATGACATTTCTCGTACCGCAAAGCTCACCGGTAGTGGTCAATAATTGACATAATTTATTAAAACAACGACGATCCATCCGTAGTTTATCGATATACTTGACATCGCTCTCATAAACTACATGGTACATGTACTCATATTGTCTATGATGCCTAGTACATGTTGACTCAATCTCATAATGGATGACATTGTCTTGATCATTTTCCTCACTTATTGCACAAATAGTGATGATAATGTTCACAACGAAAAAAATGCATGCATACATCATATGAACTAATTGCTCCACATGAACATCATCTATGTTTTCATGAGCCATATCTAAAATTAACAAATGAAACAAGATACGTTTTGTAAGAATGATTACACTACGAGTTAAACTATGATTAACTATGCATATATGTCATTTCTATACAATCATGTTTGGAATATTGATGTACAATCATACATATATGTCATTGCTATACAAGATTAAACTATGATTAACTAAGATTCTCAATGTTTGTCATGAATAAACTCAACTAGGGGGTAAAACCAAGAAATTGATAATAATCAGGATGAACTACATGTAAAGAATGACATTGCAAATTAAGAAACATCATAACAATAATTTTTCAAAAGCAAAATCTGTCATGATCTTTGGGTCCACACAACAGTAGTATTCTGGGAATTATCAAATATTAAATGGCAAGTCTCCATTTATATTCAATCTTATGAAAATAAAAATAAAAATAAAACCACTAAAAAAGCAAACATAGTTCTCCCTGCATCAAACTCTATTTATTTCCATCATATTCAAAGTAAAGAACAGAAACATAGAAAAAGGGAAATACCAACTGAATGAACAAAAAGGAGAAAGAAATTTAAAAAGGATAAAAGGAAAAGAAAGAGGAGACTGGAAGAAGCAGCCATTAGAAGAAAAAAATTATTGAATTCATGCTTGACTATTGACATAAGAAAAACTTAAAAATAGTTATCAAAAAATAATACAAATAAATAAATATGATAATGACATGGGAATTATTGCACGATTCATGTATCTTATAATATTTTCATTGACTTCATGATTCGTCTCATTTTTTTTTTCTTTCTAAAATTAATGTAACCAGATTTTCAAGAGTGTTTCAGATATAATAGTTCTCTAATAATATATGAGCCATGAATTTCGCAATACCATTCCATGTTTAGATAACTGTTTCAAAATTATAATCACAAAGAATTTATCATCAACTAATAATAAAACAAAATAAATAAAAAATAATAAAAAAAAAAGAAACAATGCATCACGCTTGTGAGGGGCAATGGTCAAGCTCAAATTCATTCTGAAGCATTTCTATGACTTGATATACATATATATATATATCAATTTACTCACGTCCTTCAAATGTATTTTATTGCTACTAATAACTAAGACAGATCATGCTTTTACAATGATAATATACAAAAATTGACGAAGAAAAATACAATAATTTTTTTTATTATAGCAACAGATCTCAAAGCATAGTTCCATATGGAATTTATTTCAAATAATAATAATAACACAACATCAAGCAACCACACTGAATTGCAAATGTCTCATAAAACTATTTTCTTGTGTCTTAATTATGAGAATTAAGAATTAATTAGAGCATGGATCTTAGCCTGTCATGCTCTGTTTGTACATGGTTTCTAGTGACCAAAACCGAAGCTCCAAAATCCCAAAGAGACACACCCATGATAATACATTCAAGATAATGAAAACAGAAAAAACAAAGATAGCTTTTCTCTTCCTCTAATTTTCTTCAATCCCAACAATTAGAGCAAAGATCAAACCAAAAACAAAACTATAAAAGCTCCAAATTTAATCCCTAAGAAACACAGAAATAATTAAAAAAGCGAACTATAGAAACAAAAAAAAACCCCGTTAAATGGCTTTGAGACCAGATCAGAGAGGGAGGGAGAGGACAAGGACGCGATCATCGTTGGTGATGGATCTGAAGCTTTGAGAAGAGGGACGATCGGAGAGCAAAGAGTATAGCAACGGTGGATCTCAATGGAAAAAAAAAGAAAAAAAAAAGTGGAAATATTTTCAAAAGTAAGGGCATAATAGTCATTACATAATTCAGGAGTCCAACTCCCTCCAAATTTGACAGGATTGGGAAGACCCCACATGCAACCTTCCCATTACCATGCCAACCCTTTACTCACTCCTTTCTTGGTTGCCAAACAAGGGTTTAAACCTCATGGGTGCATCTCATTCCCACTACCAAAGCATGAATCCAGGTGCCAAACTCCCCAAAATGGTCAATGAGCAATTTATCAGGTGTCATGGCACAATTCAGAAGTATGTAGACTTTCTTTGCACCTGGGTAATCCTGCAATAAGTTATGTTAAACTTATACCAGGCATTTCCATGGGTGAGATATATAACCATAGCTGGAGAATATAAGTTAAGACTCATTCAGCACAAGCATTAATGAGAAAACAGTTTATGTAGAAATTGAATTGATGTACAAGATTGTTTTACTTATCAAAATAAAAAAAAAGTTGAGACTTAGTGTTTACGTAAATTTCATGGTGTGAGGTTAATGAATTAAAATATTAATATCGTCTTTGGTGTTGTCCATTATATCCAGTATGATTCTCAATAAGAATTATACTATTCATATTGTTTTTCATCCATATCGTTTCAAATCTTATTAAAGAATCGAAATTGATCCAGGATCATGAATGAATCGTTTGAATTTGTCCCGGTCAAATTGATATGAATTTAGAACATCAACGATTCAGTTATTGATTTCTTGAGTTTTGCATTAAAAAAAAATACAAACCAGCCCTTTTAAAAAGAAAAAGACAAACCAGCCCTTATAGAAAATGAAGAGCCCGACGATGCAAATACCAAAATTTAAATCAAAGCAAAGGAAGACTAAAAAGAGAAAGAAGCATAGAAGGAGAAAGAACTAAGGAGAAATTTTGTTGTTTTATTCCAACATCCTCAACGAAGGTATTTTATTTATTTTAAAAGTTCTTTAAATTAGTTTTTATTTAATTAATCTTTAAATTTGTTATCGAAAAACAAATTCAAAGATTAATTAAAGGATAATGCTTTCTTTTAAAATTTTAATTTCAAATTAATTTGTTATCTTAAAAATCTTGTTATAGAAAGAAATCTTTTTTAACTAAAAAACTAATCTTCAACATAATTTAAAAATATATATGTTTGCTTAATACTAGATAATGTCTTCCAAGCTTAAAAAAGGATCTCAAACTAAGAAAATTAATCTGACTTGGGAACATTGCTCTCGAATTGGAGACAATAGAATGCATTTGAAATGTAATTATTATGGACTTGAAAAGTGGAGAAGGATAATTCGAATGAAACATCACTTAGCCAGTACTCATGATAATGTTGCTCCTTGCAAACAATGTCCAGATAATATGAGAGAAAATTTTACCAAGTTTTTAAATGAAATGGAAAACCAAAAAATTTTAGATGGGAATGAATGCTTTCAAGAACAAGTGGGAGAAGATGCTCAATGTGTAGGAGGAAAAGGAAAAGGAAAAGCTATTATGGATGCCTTTATCATCAAAGAGAAGGGAGTCAAGCAACAACTATTAATGCAATGGTTAAAAAAAACCCGGTTGTCCAAAGCATTTTTCAGATTTTTGTATGGACATGCTTTACCCTTTACTTTGGTTAAAAGTCTACTATTTTCTTCAATGATGGAGATGGTTGGTGAATATGGGAGATGGTTAAAACTTCCTTCCTATCATGAAGCTAGAGTTACATTATTGAAAAAGGAAGTTGATAATGTTAACTCAATGATGGAGAAGTATAAAAATGAGTGGAAAAAGACAGGATGTACTGTGATGTCCGATGGATGAAGTGATCGTAAAAATAGATCTCTCACTAATTTTTTGGTTAATAGCCCAAGTGGAACTGGTTTCCCCTAAATTTATTGATACCTCAGATGTAGTAAAAAATGCTTAGAAGTTGTTTGAGTTGATTGATTCAATTGTGGAGAAATTGGGGAGGAAAATGTTATCCATGTGGTGACTGATAGTGTTTCAACTTATGTAGCTGCTAATGATATATTAATGTAGAATAGGACAAAATTATTTTGGTCTCCTTGTGCTGCACATTGCATTAATCTAATTTTGCATGACATGGGTGAATCGCCAATTTTTAGAGATGCTATAAAATAAGTAAAGGAAGTGTGGGTTTACATCTATCAACATGTTTGGGTTCTTACCATGTTTAGAAAGTAAACCAAGAAAAAAGAATTGAAGAGGCTCTAGGTTACAAGATTTGCTACATCATTTCTCACTTTGAAAAGTATTGATGACTCTAAACATGCTCTTAGGGCAATGTTTGCATCAGAAGAGTGGGCTAGATATCCTTATTCTTATAAGATTGAGGCAAAGAAAGTAGAGGCAATCTTATTATTGGATGACAAGTTTTGGAAATCTATTAAGTATTGTTTAAAGTGTACAAGTCCTCTCATTAATGTTTTAAGACTTGCGGATGGTGATGCAAAATCCACAATGGGTTACGTATATAAAAGCCATGGATAGAGCAAAAGAACAAATTGCTCAAAATTTCAATTGTCAAAAGGCAAGATACGTATGCATTTGGCATATTATTGACACAAGATGGGATTTGCAACTCCATAGGGCACTTCATGCCGTGGGCTATTTTCTCAATCCCAAGTAAGTTTACAAAATATTTTAGATAATGAGTGGATCACCGAAGTAGAGCATGCTTGTTTACCCCAAGACAATTAATAGATGGATATGAATGAATATTTTGAAGATGATGGAGAGCTTGGATCAAATAATAAAAGAAAACAAGGTAAATAACTCACTCTCTAAATGCATAAGCATTCATTATTTAAAATATTGAATTCTAATATTTTATATAATGTATAATGTATTTATATAGGACCAAGAAGCTTAAAACTTGATAGGAAAAGAAAAGGAAAAGTTATTGTAGATGAAGAGGAGACATAGAAGGCTAAAGAAGCTACTACAAAGGAAGAAGAGCAAGAAGATGTTATGGTAGAAGATGACGATGAAGGTGATGATAGAGATGACGATGAAGAGTGACAAATTTGAATAAGTGTTGATATGGAATCATGGATATGAAACTTATGATTTGATAGTTTGAACAACTGAGTTTGAGGCTTTGAGCTTTTTTTAGTTTTTAAATATTAACTTGGTTGGTAGATTAGTGTTTTGAGCTAGATTGTCTTTAATTTTATATTTTATGTTTAATACATGACTTAGAAATTTTTTTTTTTTATATAATCATGTTATATATATATATATATATATAATTTGAATGTTGAATTGAATCTTACGATTCGATTTGATTCACAATTCTCGATTCACAAATTAAGAATTACGATTCTTGATTCGAATCTCAATTTGACTACCTTGAATATTTGACTAGTCATTAAAGCATCTATTTAAGTTACAGAATAATACAATAGCCTGTAATAGCGACAAATTGCTATATGATATCAAAAAGCTCTATAGCGGTAGAATTTTCCGCCTTTACAGGACTTATAGGGGAATAATTTTTAGTCGCTATAGGACTTCTAGCGTCAGATTTTTTTGTTGCTACAGATCATTATGCATCTCTAACTATAGCGGATATGATAGCGGCAAAAGTGTACATTTGTTGCAAAAAAATATAGTGACCAACGATTTAAAGGCTATTTAAGTATCTCCACTAGAGAGATATTGAGGCTAAAATGGAACCTATAATGGCAGATTTTTCTACTGCTACAAGTCTTATTTGTTATAGTGCTTGCATTAACTAAATAGTTATTATAGAGCCCATCTTAGTTATGTCAATGAAATATTTCTTTGGTTTTTCTAAAAACAAACAAAATAATGTTTTCGTAATCTATTCCTGCACCTTTGCAAAAACAAAAGGTTCGCGTGTGTTTTACGCTTAGGAAATGTATTCATAGAACTCCGAGATGCCAATACTATAGTATTTCTATTATGTTTTCCAATTGCTTGCAAATGTTCATTTATGTGTTGTTTTGGATATAGTTAAGTGTTTGGACTTTTATGCTTTCCAATTAAGATACTTAAATAGTTTTTAACTTATAATGGTCATTATGCAATACAATTGTTTTCCATTATTATTTTTTCCCCAATGAATATTCTAGATATTATTGAATGGTCATCTTATATTCCTTCTTTTATTTTTTTTGTGTAGATGGACCTTTTTTTCTCTTACTAATTTGGGCTTGCTTGCCACCATAGCTTATTTGTATGCAGAGACAATGAATAAACTAGTTATATTAGTTTATGCCATTGCCTTAGAGCATCAGCGTAGAAGAAAAGGGCACTGATTACCTATGATAGAGCCAGTAGGCAATTGATCAAGTGTGTCAATATATATAGGTTGGTCTTTGAGAGTGATCTAGCTTGCTTGCATTGAAAGTTCTCGTATGGAATTGAAGGGCATTTCATCGTCTTTGTGATTTACTTACAACAATTGGTAAACTGGTAGATATTAGGCATATGTGTATTGTGGAAATAGTTGCATCCTTCCCAAAATACCATTTCACATAACCCAAAAAATAAATTAGCAAAAAAGGGAATGTGTTAGATCTAGAAAGACAATAAGTCATCTTTTAAAGGTGTCTAAAAAACTAGAAATGCCATGAAGTTTTGCTCAAAAAACTAGAACCAGTTCATGAGAACTCAACTGATGACAAGTGGAGATGGTTTAAGGTAAAAAATAAAAAATAACTAGTAAGGTCATATTTCTTCTCACTTCTTGATGGCCGTAAGAAGAAATATGTTGCTTGTTCTTTAGGGGTTACTAGTAGAATTAAATCTTGGTGGATTTTTATGATTGTTTAAATGTTTATGGACTACATATTATGCATGCTTAGTGTTGTGTAAACATTTTATATGCTTTGTGTTGTGAAACTAATAAGGTGTGAATGAATTTTATCTTGGTTGCTTAAACATTTTATATGCTTTATTTTTGAGTGAAAATTAACGTTTTAGTCAATGTATTTTTTTTCTAGAATTTTTTTCTAGATTTTTCACTTGTGATATTCATTCAATCTGTGGAAGACATTCAATTGTAATAATATTATCTTCGCATGTGCATAATTCTTTAAAATAACACCCTCTTTAACCAATATATTATGTATATCTATATTCTCTGATGCCTTCTTTAATCAAGCTATTGTGATATGTAGTTTATAATGATATGTTGCTCTTTATGAAATTAATTGTATAAACCCTAGAATCCAAGCCGGAAGAGTGGTTGAAATTAGATTAAATTTGCTCAAAATTTTAAATACAAAGGTATTTTGGCAAAATGTGCTAAAAATAATTTTTGATATTATAATTTAGTTATTTTTTATCTAAATACTTTAAATTTAAATTACTCAAAATTTTAGATTCAAGGGTATTCGGGAAATTTGAAATATTATCGAGGTGATTATGGCCAATCAAACATTGTAATGAAAGATTTCCAATAATATAAGTTCTCAACCAAACATGGTAATCCCACATTACCTCTGCATTCCTAGCATGTAGCATTCCCGACCTCATTACCACGGTAATCTTGTTACCATGGTAATATATCATTACTTACCCCAAGCCAAATTGTCTCTAAGTATATTTAGTAAAGGATTGCCTTGGGATTTATTCATTGTTGTTGCATTCAAATACTAATGAATTACCTAGGAAATAATCCTTAGGAAACATTACACGAGGATTACCCAGGGATCTACCGTTTTAATTTTTGAAAATTTAGCAATGGATTGCTCAGGACAAATTGTTTGCTAAATTTATCTAGGGATTCCCAAGAAAATTTATACATTGATTTTCCATGGGTAATTGCATACTTCAAACAAAAAATACTCACAAATTGCATTTCTTCAAATAACAAAATCATTAATTGGTCACAATTGTCAAAATTATACAAAAATAGAGAAAAACAAAGGATGAAGTTTTGAAGAGAGATCGAATAGCAATAAAGGAAAAGAAAGATAAAAAAAAAAGGAGCCTACTTTGAAGAAATAGTTTCAATTTGTAAAGGGCAATTAGATATGATGAGATGAGACCAAGTGCGAGAGAGTGGAGAGAATTGTCAATGCAAAGAGGGGAAGGGAACCCACAATTTTCAAGAGAGAGCTAAAGAATTAGATCTAGGGATAATTTAGCTATTATTGATTTTTATTTTCCTATTAGTTTGTAGGCTCTTTTAAAATTGTGGATTTTTAAAAATAACATTTAAATCCTTAAATTTTGGATCAAATCTCCAAAATATCTTTCTTTTGTTTACTTTAATTAAAACATATTTTATAAATGGATTAATAGTCATAAAATGAGGGGTTACTATATATATAATAAATAAAATTTATTATTAAATAAATTTTATGAAAAAGCAGAAAAAGGGGCATATGGCTCATTCTCTTCCATGTGGATCTCCATGACTGTATGTGAACTTTATTGCGGTTAAGATCTCAAGCTCAAAAATTTATTTATCATGGTGTTCACAAGAAAAATAAGGACATCTGCTTATTGGAATACTAAAACAGGAGACTATGCAAGAGCAAACTCAAATTCGAGATTTAGAGATATAAGGCTTAGGAATAAGATTCAGGAAGCATTTGAGACCAATGAAATTGAGTTGGTAGACTCAACCTTAAGGGCTTGTTTGGTTGGGGTTTTTTGGAGGGGTGAAGTGAGTTTGGTTGGGGGAGTAAGGAAAGATGAAAAGGAGTTTGAAATCAGGGTCTTTTGGAGGGGTAGAGCTATTCAACAAAAAAAATTTAAACTTAGATTTATATAAAAAGACCAAATTTCCACTTACCAATTTGAGAAATTACCATACTATCTTTTTTAAAACCAAATTTTCCCTCATATTATTTTTATTTTCTCTTTTTTTAATGTGTCAATTTAAAATTAATAATAATATATTTTTTTAGATAATAATAATATAAAAATTATAAAAAAATTAATGATTGTAGTATTAATTTAATAATATTATTATACAAATAATATTATTACTAGTATTAATATTAATATAAACAAAATTTGTACAAAATAATCCTAGATGTATAAAAAATTATTATGATCAATTTAATATAAAAGGGTTATATTGGTAAAATGCACATTACATCCTTCCTCACTTCTCCTCACTCCTCTTTTTAACCAAACAAAAAAAAAAAAATAGATTACCCCTCTCCTCCTTACTCCCCCTCACTCCCCTCCTCCCCCTCCCCTTTGAACCAAATGAGAGGTAAACAAGTAGAAACCCATAACAACCAATGTTGTTGAAGATAAAGTCCATAACTGCAAGGATGGCTTTTGTAGATAGGGGTCATATGATAAGGCATCAAGTGACTATTATTTCTAGAATCTAAATCACACTATTTAATTCCCTATTAAAAAATGAACCACCATACTTAAAAGGAAAGTAGAAGATTTTAGATATTCTTCAGCCGAAGGTAGTTGATATTTTCATTAGAGGATAGGAAACTAACAAGCAAGATTTTTTGCCTAGCTATTAGTAAATGATTAATTTGACTTAACATATGGTACTTAATACTTAATGGAATTAATGCATCAAGATGATCAAGGTGCTCTTCTATTATTTGAATAATATATTAAGCGAGATATAACAAAATGCATGGCATTGCCTTGCATTACCATGAAAATTGATTAAGGAAACCGTTAAACTACAATGTAGCAAATAAAACACACACACACACACGCGCGTGGTTGAATTAATAAAAATTTAAATGGCTCTATCAACCTTGCAAGGCACACATACTTTTCACCTTTATTATATCTAAAATAAAAGTTCAAAAAGGGGATTTTTAGTCAAAACTATCACTCCATGAAAAAAGGGGTAGAAAATATTATCCCGAGATATTTATTGAAATAAACTTAAATATCCAGCAACAACTCTAAACATCATAAACTGAAAGACATATAGAAAACCTATAATGAACAATCATAGTATAAGTGAAGGGATTTAAGAAATAAACATCTAACAATAGCTCTCTAGATCACACCGTAATTTTGAAGAATTTGGAGTAGGAGGTGCTCACCGGCTCTGGGGGGATTTTGATAGGGTCCTTTAAGGATTTGAGATGCAATAAGGCTTTATTTTTCTGTATTCATTGCTTGTTGTCTAATTATAAAGGGTAACACAGCATTTTGGAAAGTGTAAGGCCATTTTGGTTAATTAAATTTATAAAGCCTCTCAACTCCCGAATTAAGAGGGTTGAAAAATGGGGATAAACTTGTGGTTTCCTAAAACCTTACCCTCTCTTAAACCAGAATTTCCCCAAATATGGGGTTTATCTTACATTCAAACCCCCAAATAATAAAGCAGGCTCTTAGGATATATGTATAATTTGAGCAATTAGATTAGAGATCCAATGCCTTTAATTTATTATCAATATAGTAATATACATATATATATATATACACACATATATACATATATAGTTACTTTATTGAGCTTGAATTAGCCTAAGCTTGGCTCACAAATAACTTTGAGCTTGAAAAACTAGGTTCAAGTTGAGCTCGAAAGCTCAAAATTTCAAGTTGAATTAGAGCTATTACAAGCCCGTAGTTGTGAGTATACTCTGTAAAAAAAAAATTACATATGTATTAAAATATATAAATAAACTTATTGATAACATAGCAAAATGAATTTTTTTGGGTTGAAATAGCATATAAATAATAATTATGATCCAATTCTCATATATAATTATTCAATTTGATTCAATTTTAGCAATTATTAATTTTTGTTATTACTTATAATATCACAAATATACATTATTATTATATCATTATTAAATTATTTAATGTTTCTGATTTTCTTCAATCGTACCAAAACTTCAAGTATCAAAATAAGACAATCATCTAGATCTAATCAAGCGACCAACATCACAAATCAGATCAATCGATGACCAAATACCAAGGCACTATCAAGGATCTCAATTTCAACAAGCCTGCAAGTAGGGATGTAAGTGGGGCGAGGGCGGGGCGGGGCGGGGAATGGGATCCCCGTCTCCCATCCCCGCTTCCCACGGGTGGGGATTCCCCGCCTCTAAATTCCCTCGGGAGAAATTATCCTCACTCACTCCCCTGAGGGGATCCCCACGAGTCGGGGAATCCCCAGCCCCGCCAATTTTTATTATATAAAATTCTAATAAAATTATATATCAATATATATATATATATATATATATAGTAAAGTTAAAAACCTATTTGACACTTGTCAATTTCTCATAGAAATTTTTACCAATACTATTTTTAATAATATTAAAATATTTATAACATACCACTAAATTATATTATTTTAAACTAATTTTTTTATTATTTTTATCTCATAATCATATAATAAAAATTAATTTTATAAAAATATTATATTTTTGAAGTTGATAATTAGCTTATTTTATTTAATCTTAATTTTACTTTAATTTCTATAGAAAATAAAAAAAATTATTAAATTTTTTTAAAAATTTTCATATATATATTCATACATCACACGGGAGTAATACTAGTATTACTTAAAGTCTAAAAGTCTAAAACATTATTAATAAATACTAGAAATATATTTTTTTGAAACCCACATATTTGGTCCTTATAATCTTATATTTATATTGAATTATTTTCAAAAAAATAAATAACTAATCATATGAGTTATTTTCAATATATATATATATATATATTTATATTATTAAAAAAATCGAGGGAATCCCCGCGGGATCCCCATGGGTAGTGGGACGGGGAATGCTTTCCCCCCGCCCCGCTCAGCGAGGCGGGGAGGGGTTTTCCTCTGTTCCCCGCCCTGCGAGGTTATTTTGGGGTAATCTCCGTCCCACCGGGGCAGGTCCCCGTGGAGCAGGGATTTCTCGCCCCATTTACATCCCTACCTGCAAGTAGGATAACAAAAAAAAAAAACAATAAAGAAGTTGAAATTACTGTCTTTCACAAGGGTGTAAACGCAAATAAAAAGAAAAACAAAAGAATAAAAAATCCAGCAACACATCCCAGAACCAAACCAAAACTAAAACCGATCTCTCTCTCTCTCTCTCGCTCAGCCCCGCAGAGATCGAGATCGCAACAATGGCGGCCGCGGACATCGCCGGCGCCGGCTACGGCGGAGCCCCCTCGCCGGACTCCGAAGGCCCCGACGGCGTGCGCATGAGTTGGAACACCTGGCCTCGCTCCAAGGTCGAGGCATCCAAGTGCGTCGTCCCCATCGCTGCCTCCATTTCCCCGATCCGCACCCACCCCGACGTCCTCGTCCTACCCTACACCCCTCTCCGCTGCAAACCCCCCTGCTCGACCGCCCTTAACCCCTTCTGCACCGTCGACTTCTCCAATCGGATCTGGACCTGCCCGCTCTGCTTTTCCCGCAACGTTTTCCCCCCTCACTACCACGCTATCTCCGAATCCAATGTCCCTGGCGAGCTCTATCCCCAGTGCACCACTGTGGAGTACGCCCCACCTCCCGCCCCCCACTCCCCTCCACCTCCCCCTCCCGTCTTCCTCTTCGTCCTTGACACCTGCATCATCGAGGAGGAACTTGCCTACTTGAAGTCCGCCATGAGACAAGCTTTGGGGCTTTTGCCGGAGAACGCGCTTGTTGGGCTTGTCACGTTTGGGACGCAGGCGCAGTTGCATGAGTTGGGCTTTGCGGATCTATCCAAGGTGTATGTTTTCCGTGGCACCAAGGAGATCTCTAAGGAGGAGATTTTGGATCAGCTTGGATTGTCTGGTCGTGGTTTCCCCAAGGGCGCACCGGCACATGCCAATGGGTTGCAGCAGCACCCTGCGGGGTCTGTTAATCGGTTCCTTCTCCCAGCTTCGGATTGCGAGTACCAGCTCAATTTGGTGAGTAAGATCTTTGGTTTTGATTAGTGCTTTATGTGAAAGATTTGATCTTTGTGTTTCGTGGTATTTGTTTGCAGTTGTTAGATGAGTTGCAGACGGATCAGTGGCCGGTGGAGGTTGGGAACCGGGCACGAAGGTGTACTGGTGTTGCTCTGAGTGTTGCATCGGGTTTGTTGGGAGCTTGCTTGCCTGGGACTGGAGCGCGGATTATAGCTTTGGTTGGGGGGCCATGCACAGAAGGTCCTGGGATGGTAAGGCTTTCCTCATTCCTAAATGTTACATAGAGTTCATTATGTCTGGTGTGTAGGGCTAGCAAAATTTCATTTGCGTTGTTTGCAAACTACCGGGGGTTCTGCACCTTCTTTTTGTGACTTGGACTTTTCCAATTTCTTTTGTTTTTGTTCTTTAATTTTTAGGTGCTCAGGTTAGGCAACTAGCCAGGCAAGCAACATAGTGGTTTAGAAATGGAAGTGCTTTTAGTATAGGCCAATTAAGAAATATTTGAAGTAAGAATTGCTAATGCAAGAGTGACATGTTAATGGCCTTTATATTTCAACAAGATGGCAGTGCTGTGAAATGTCATCCTTTGTTTCCAATGATGATGGACGAACCTGTTGGATCAGGATCAATTGAGGAAATCTCTTGACATGTTATAAGCTACTTTCACATGATTTTAGCAATTGATGAAATTAGAATATGAGTAGATAACAGATTTGAGTTATGGACACTAGTTTAAATCTTGATGTTTGGATTAAGATATAATTTAGACAGAACATGTAGAGTTCAAGTCTCATAAATGTATAAACACCAATCGGGGTTCTTTTAGCAGATTGATGGGTTGGAACTAGGTATAGGAAATACCGAAACCCATAGCTTTAGCAGACAGAGTTCATTATTCAAAAGGATGTGGAGACTAAGTAAAATGTCTTTTGTAGAATTACAGCTGCTTGGATTAAAAAGAGAAGCTCAATTGGAGTTTTTGTGGTCATGTTAATCCTTTTAAAATTGAAGGATAGATCCCTGAGGTTGTTGAGTAAGCTATGATTTTCATGTTTTCAAAAGTTGGGTTATGAAGGACCATTGCAGCAACAAAATGAATGCATAAAAAGCATTTTCTTTGAAAATCTATGAGAGCGATTTTGGATGATATCACCATATGTTACAAACTCGTATTCATGCATACATTAAGTGACTTCCTTGAAGATACCCTTGTAATTTTGATTATTGTTGCTTTTATGTATTGCATTAATTTTATAATCCTTGATCTATTTGATCATTTTGGCTTATTTATTGATTGGGCTTTTTTATAAAATCTTTCAACATCTTACACATGTTAGTGATTCTACCTGTTAAACAAATGTGACTTGAAAAAGGAATAAAGTTTGTTTATTAATTTTCATATTGGACTTTGCTGTTCATTTTTCTGATTTAATTCTGTTCTTTCTCATTTTCTTCACACTCATACTTTCGTTAATAATTTTTTTTGTTAATTGATTGTGAATAATCTGAAAGCTAGTTTGGTTTCTTTCTCATTTAAGATTTTCTCATATTATTCAAACGCAAAAAGTATTTTATGTAATAATTTATCTATCTTTTTCAGATTGTGTCCAAAGATTTATCTGAACCAGTGCGTTCCCATAAAGATCTTGATAAGGATGCTGCTCCTCATTTCCACAAAGCTATCAAATTTTATGAAAATCTTGCCAAGCAGCTGGTTAGCCAGGGTCATGTGCTAGATGTGTTTGCTTCTGCCCTTGATCAGGTTTGGCGCCATTGGTTATCTATTTTGCATCTCCATATTGATTCATGCCAATAACACATCTTTTATTGTTGTTATTGCTCAGCCAGGGTAAATATGCAGTTTGTTTGTGTGTGTGTGTGTGACTAAATGGAGCAATGCCTCATTTTACAGTTTTACTACATTACAAAATTTATATATTTGTTTTTCTTAACAAAATATTAACCTAAAAGGTTTCAATCAGTGATTTGTTGTTTATGAGAGAATTTCTATTTAGAAAGCTTGCTGTCTCAATAAGACAGTTTGTTTCTTTCCAAACAGGGAATATCGCTCTTGAAAACTGCGTAAACTGTAATTTTGGTGATAAAATTTGTGTATAAAAGCTTCTGTTGTCATAGACTAGTGATTATAGAAACAATTCATCAATGTTGAACTTGCCCATTCTACATGTACAAAGCATGAGCAATGTATTATTCTGAACTGGATAATTTATGAATGTTAACTATGTTCTCGAAGTTTTTTCGTAGCCTTTAGAAAAGAGATTGATGGTGTTTATATGTTAATTTGACTTTGCCAGGTCTCACCCCTCAGAGTTTTCCAAACTTGCTCCGCTCTACTTGATGAACTTTCTTGAATCCTAACTTTATGGTGATCATATCTAGAGAACATCTCCATCCATAAAATAAGCTAGATGATCCCATGAAGCTTTGATGTATTGGTTGCATATCTTGGTTTTTCTCTAGTACTTCTCCATGTTGAAATTATCACTCTCAGAAACCCTATAGTATTTGATATTCTAAATTACATTTGGTTAAACTTTACTTGCACTTAGTCGTAAAGTATCCAAAACATTAAATAATCACTTAATCTGTGGTGGGTGGGCTAGATTATAGAGAATGAATTTATGACTCTGGCTTAGTTTGTATGGTTATCCTAGTTAATTATCAATGCAGTGAGTGGAAACATAAGATGCCTATTTGAACTTCATTTAACTAGCAAGAAAAAGTGGTTCTCTTGAATATGTTAAGGTATCTTTTTCTTCTTCCATCCTTGTCTTCTGTGTTCAAAAACACTCTAATTTTTTTGTTCAAGTTCTGATGGGGTGAGTTTTCCCAAGGTCTATCTGTTTAGTATTTTCCTAGAATTAAGACTCTATCCTTTACTGTTGTTGGGACTCATTTGTTAGATTAAGCTATCATGTTAGACAATTAGCTGGTGTTTTGTTGATGTTCTAACTATTGAAAAGCTTGTAGGCTCAATATGAATCTTTCTATGCCCAAGAACCTGTAAAACTAAATATACTGTGTTATTTGACACAATAACAAAGTAGTTTGCTTATAGAAAGTATAAAAGGTCAAAGATGTGGTGTATCTTTTTTTTTTTTAATTAATTAATTATTTAATTATTTATTTATTTTAACAGTAAGGCACTTTATGGGTCATTCACTCTCATGCAGGATAATTCATCTTATTTTTAGATATTCAGGTTAAGGTTAACTACTATGGAAGAATCTTGAAATTCAGAATGGAAGCCTAAGGCATTCATAGAATGGGATTTGGTTAAATCAAGAATAAAAGATTATGGAGTGAAGTGTGGGTTATTCATAATTCTTGGAAGGTGCCAAACAATGATAAGGAAAATTCTACCATACCCAAATTATTGCATTGTCTTACATGCTTTTATCCTTTACCTGTGTCTTCTCGACGAAAACACTCATCATTTATGTTGAATGGGCCCTATCTCTTACAAACCTTTTGGTTAAAATGGACCAAGGCGTAACTTTTAGGTTGGAAGAAAAAGAGTTGAATTTAATAGGTACTGTAGATTTCATCTGATGGAGAAGAAGCTTTCCCTGACCCTTATGGCAAGGCACAGCTGTTTGCTGAAGCCCTGAAGAGATAAAAATTGCCAAAATAAAATAATCCTCATCCACCGTTGTTTTTTGTGATTATTTTCTTCTTTCATGTTGATTTCTTTCAAATTACTCAATCTTTGAGCCGGCAATCCACTAGCCCAGCCATGGTTGTACCCTTGCATCGAACATCCTTTGATCTCTTTGATTAGCATGTCTCCTCTGAATATGCCTGGGAAGTGTGGTTTGCATTATTTTCTTTCTTTGCCTGGGTCTTCGTAAATCCATTTGAGCACTGTCCCTTGTTTGTGAAAGCCATTGGATATTTACAACTGTTTCATGAAGTTTAGCAACCTATTCTTTATTTTCTTTTCTTAGTGATACCTAAGATCTTAATCATATATTATCTTAATCACTCAAACTACATTGTTGGGAGAAAATAATTTTTTTTGCAGATGTCATAATTTAAGTAAATGAGTTTTGAAACTTGGATATCTTCTCTAGCATTCTTAGAAGTGTATGACGAATGGGGCAGTGCTCTGGTCTAGTTCGGTAGTTGAGCCCAGCTATAAAACTATTGTTATATTTGTTTTTGATAGGAAATCCACAATCTAATGATGCATTGATAGGATTTGTAAGAGGCCTTTTTCAATATTGTGGATATAGCTGCATGCAGTGTGGTTGCTATAAGAATCAGGCCAGTTTATAAAAGGTAAATTCCACATAGCCTGATGCAAGAAGATTGGGCAGGGCCTTTTCTCTCTCTCTCTCTCTCTCTCTCACTGAGCTAAAATAGAAACAGATGAACAACTTGTTGTTGTTTAGGATCTTTTCTTTAATATACCTTGAGAAATTCACATAATTCTTCTAATATCTAAAGTTCTTGTCAGTTGGGTTCAAGATAGTGTTAAACCGAAGCTTGGGAATGTATCCTTCAATTGGAAAACATACTACTGACTTTCTTTTCTAAATGTATTAATTTGTGAATGCCAAACCTATCTTACAGATTAATCTGCATTGTTTCGGTCTTCATAATGAGTTAACTATTACTACTGTATCTGTTGTTTTCCTTTTCCAATTATAATTCTAGGTTGGGGTTGCTGAAATGAAAGTTGCTGTTGAGAGAACAGGTGGTCTTGCTGTCCTAGCTGAAAGTTTTGGCCATGCAGTTTTTAAAGATTCCTTTAAAAGAATTTTTGAGAAAGGCGAACATTCTCTTGGTCTTTCTTTCAAGTGAGTCTATATTTTATCTGTGTAATCAAGCATCATGTGGAAGTACTATTTTGACCCTCTATATTTACTTGCACATGTGCATGATATTAAGCAACCTGTGTAGGTTGGATTTCAACCCTCCAATTGTACTTGCATATGCACTTCCTATACATGTGACTAAAGTTTTTTTAATTCATGCTAGATCTTGGCCTTTGCTTTAATATATATATATATACACCCAAAAACCTGTCAGAAAATTTTTTTAGCAAAAGAAAAGAAAAGAGAGTTTGGTCATGATATTTGTTATCTTTTATGTTGTTTACCTTATAAATTGTTAATTGCACATTTAAATGAGATCCAGTTCATATTCATTCTTTGGGAGCACACATGACTGAGCAAATGCCTATGAACCTAAATACTTAATGTCAGGTACATTTTGTTAACCGAGATTTGATAAGCTATTGAATGAGAAAATATAGTTTATTGATCTTTAGTGAATTCGTCAAATTATATTATGTTTGGTATAACTGCAATTTGCACCAGAATTACCTTAAACATTGAAGTTACTTTATGTAGAATCAGCATTCACACTCATGTGACCATTAGATTGAGATTGGCTGCATGATTCATTATGCTATGGGTCATTATGGTTACTCCAGAGGTTAACAAATGTGCTGTTAAAAAATTGCTGTCCTAATTAAGAAATGAGGATTGCCTTTTGGGGAGCTCATTAAGATTATTTTTCATGGGCTCACGCTATGACTATTTCTCATAAAGAAAAATATTCATTTGATATCATATTTTATGTATCTTTAACATAAAATGGTTGAGCTAAGAGAACATATTCTTGGACTAGATCAAAGATTCCAATGTCTTAGAAGAGTGGTGGGATTGTCAAGAGCTAATTAGCAAAGTATTTTTTATGATTGAATGTCTTGCTATGAAGTGCATTTTTTTGGTACTTCTTGAAGCTATCTGCTAAACTGGTCTTGCCCATGAGCATGGTTTTATTTCATGAGTCCTTATAACCAACAAAACCTTTCAAAGTAATTTATGTATCTTATTAATATGTGCTTTAAAGATATAATATAATGGCACTTGTTTAAGCTACCGGATAATCAGAAACTTTGCCTTCAGAATGGATATTTTGTGGCCATTTGGAAAAGCACCTGTGGGAATGGCTGAAATCATGTGCTTTCTTGTTTCTCACTCGCAGCATGAATAGCTAGTGAATTTTGAGCATTTGAACTGTTGTCTGAATTTCTCCTTTCTTCTTCTCCTTTTTTTTTGGTGGTGAAGTCTACTCATATTTGTGCATTTTACATATAATTTGGAAATTATTCATTTTGAAATTACAAAAAATTGAAATCATGAAGAAATTAAAAAAAATGTGACATAAGTTTATAAAAAAAGTTAAAAGTTATTCGAACTAATCCTTGATCCCAAATTCCAAAATTTACAAATCCACCAAATTATGCATGCATTGCAAACTTATAACTATAGCATTTGTTGGATAGCTGACTGGATCAACTGATGATTTTATGTTGGGAAGATTCATTTTTATCTTGCAGGTATTCTTATTTTAGCTCTTAGATTTTCCCTCCCCTTCATGTATGCTACAAAATATTAATTGGCACCTCTATTAACATGATATAGGCGGAATAGAGGTCTATGTTGCACAATAAATTAGCTTCTTTGTCTATGATTTCAGTTTCCTTTGGTCTTGTTTGGTCACACATCAGATGTGTATGAAGAATGGACATGAAATCTTGATATTTAGGCCAATATTTGGTCTTGTTTGGTCACACATCAGCTTGAAATAAACAAGACCTATTAGTGTCCATTATATGAAGTTTTAGTATGACAGTTTTTTAATCATTTTCAAAAGCATATGTTCATATGGGAAAATTTTTGGACACTAATATGTTAACCTGAGACATTTAATGTTTGAATTCCTTTTTTATTCCAGTGGGACGCTTGACATTAACTGTTCAAAAGACATCAAAATTCAGGGGATAATTGGGCCATGTACGTCTTTGGAAAAGGTTGTCATTTATACCCTTGTTCATACTTTTGTAACATATATCTTGATGTCACACAGGATATGTTATGATATTATGCTTCTTGCTGTTATTAAATTTGCAGAAGGGAGCTCTTTGTGCTGATACAGTCATAGGACAAGGAAACACAACATCATGGAAAATGTGTGGACTCGACAGTAGTACTTCTTTGACTGTCTTCTTTGATATATCACCCAGTGAACGGTCAAACCAACAGGGCATCACCAACCAACAATTGTACATACAGTTCATGACAAGGTTCTGTTCTACTTGCAGTTATGCAGTTTTTATGCACTATGTGTGTTGTATCTGGAAAAGTGATTCGCGCATATTACAACTAAATTTCAATTTGCGTTTAGCTATCAAAATGCAGAGGGTCACATGAGACTAAGGGTTACAACTATCACCAGAAAATGGGTGGATGGCTCGATCAACAAAGAGGTATGGAATGATAAGAACCCGCGTTTATGATCTACTCCTTTATTTGTGTTTTCTTTTTTTGCTATACGCCATTTCACTTAACACTAAAATTTAAAATTTATTTGGAAAAATCTGTTCTGCATAATGTAAAAAATTATGACAGCTGAAAAAGCTAATATAGATGTAGAATAATTGTAGTGTGAGCGATCTTTTTGATTAACCATGAACTACTTAGAAACCCTGAGCTTTTAATACAACTTGAAATAAGGTGTTAAATTCATCTGAAATTTAAAGAAGGTTTGAATTTCATTAAATTTTAGTGATAGCTAGTTTCTTTCTAGAGTTTCCTCCAAGGAGTGAATAGAAATGGCCTGACGACATAGATGGAGACACTTGTCTGAGATGTTAGAAGGGGGCCACAACTCTATGATATAAAATTTAAAACAGATAAGTAGTTTGTTATTTGACCTTGTACAAATATAATAATACTATAACAAGGACCAGGCAGACCATCAGAAATTAACTAGGCCATTTGAATGGGTATTTCATCCAATTGATGGCAGATGTTAGTCACCATGCTAATAAAGATAAGAGATTTGAAATTTGTCCTATTCTTTTTATCACGTGTCATATTACGAGATTTGATCCATTTAAAAGAAACTAGGATTCGAATGATTGAAAGGCCTAAAGCTGCTCAATAAACTATTATTACTTTCAAATCAACCCCATTAAGCTTTGGCAGTTCTTAATACATTGCTTTGGGATTCCATCGTATGGTATCCAAATTAGCATATCCTCAATTTACTTCATTGGTACTTCAAATCAATACGCTGAAGTTTTAAACCAGAACTTGTTCAGCATTTACTCAGTTATTGTTAACTGGATCTTGATCTAATAAATCAATTTAGAAACATAAAGTTAAACTATATATTGCTAAATATAGGCCTATGATACATATGTCAAATTGAAAATCTTTATTTTTTTTCATCGTTCTGATACCTGACACTTATGTCAGCGCCAGTTAACATGATCTTTTATTGATAAAACATGTGTTCTATCTTTTTTTCAAGTTTCTCTGTTTTACTTTATGTATTGTACTTTTATGATTAGTCCATTCATGATCTGAATGATCCTTTCTCAGGAATTGGTTGAGGGTTTTGACCAGGAAACTGCAGCTGTTGTGCTTGCAAGATTCATTTCCTTGAAAATGGAGATGGAGGTTAGTTAATTCTTTTAGAACCATATTTAGACATAATGCTAAAAAACTTTTTTTTTCCTAGCAAATGCTGCTTTTCCATCATGAGTTCACCAATTTCATGCTTATCATATGAATTTGTATATTTCTTTTTATTAGTTAAAGTTCTCGTGTTTCTGATGTATGATCAGGTATTCTTCTGCACTTTGTGCTTGTGCAACATAATCCCATGCTTATCATCTTGTTTAACTTCTCCTTTTCACCAATGTGCCTCGTTTTGCCTAAATTGTACCCCATGCTCATTTTGCCTAAATTTTACACAATGCAGATAGTATTAAGATGATGAAATAAGCTTTCCTTCCTTTTTTCCCCAGGAAGAATTTGATGCAACTCGTTGGTTGGATAGATCTCTCATACGACTTTGCTCAAGATTTGGTGATTATCGGAAAGATGATCCCTCTACCTTTACTATTAATCCGAATTTCTCAATATTCCCCCAGTTTATGTTTAATCTCAGGAGGTCACAGTTTGTACAGGTGGGATTGGATCCATTATTGTTTTCTTTTAACTAAAATCACTCCCATAAAACTCCCTTTGACCTTGTTACTGCAGGTTTTTAATAATAGTCCTGATGAAACTGCTTACTTCCGGATGCTATTGAACCGTGAGAGTGTCACCAATTCAGTTGTGATGATCCAGCCTTCATTGCTGTCATATTCTTTTAATGCACCTCCTTCACCCGCGTTGTTGGATGTAGCTTCTATAGCTTCAGATCGTATACTCCTGCTTGATGCTTATTTTAGTCTTGTTATTTTTCATGGAATGACAATTGCTCAATGGCGTAATATGGGTTATCAGAATCAGTCAGAGCATCAGGTAACTTGGTTTATAAATTCTTAACTAGATTTTCATTGGTTGTATTGACAGATGATGTTAATCATTAATTGTACCTCCTATGAGTTAATTTTTAAGTGTTATACTAGAGTGATGACTTGTGTATACTTGCCGACTTGTATTATTATCCTTGCTTTATTTCTCCAGCTGTTAGTTAATAGTTTTAGATGTAGCACCATAATGATTCTAAGACACTGAGATATTAGACCCTTTCCAGTCTTTCTAGTGGCAAAAAAGACCATTATTCATTTTCTTAAAGAGGACAAACAGTTGTTTTTCTTTAACTGAACCATGATTTTGTTTGTAAGATTGTTTGACTTAATAATTTACCACTCACCATATATTGTTGTGCAGGTAAAAGAAAAGGAGTGTGCATTAAATATAATTATTTCCATTAGATGTGGATTTGTTATTTGCAAACGTTTTTATTTGAATGCTATGGGGACAAGCCCAAATTTTCTGTTCTTGTTATATATATATATATATATTTCTGTTCTTTTGTTATATTTCGTAGTATTTGCTTCAGTTGGCATCCATGTTACTCTTGGGATTATTTGGTTCAATGCTACATCTGCATGAGATCTATATGTGGGAATTCATCATGTTCTATAAGAATTTTATGTATAAAATGGTTAATTTTGTAGGTTTTTTCTATGGTCCTGTAGAGGTCTAAATCTCTCCATGGATGTTGAAAGTATTTTAGTTCATAAATTAGTATTGCATGTCCTTGCAACTATCACTTGGGAGAAAAATGCTTTTTAGTTCTAGCCAAGAACTGTGAGAAAATATGGAAAGATAGGTAAATTAGTTTGGATGTGTAACAACTATTGGTTTCAGTATTTATCTGTTGATCTGCTTTCCATAATGAAGCAATTAGTTTCAGTATTTAGTTTTATGCTACTTTCTTTTTGGTAAGATATGCCTTTGGTATATGTTGGGGTTATTTTATCGATTGCATATTAGACATAATGCACGGAATGTGGAATCAGTACTTTGCATTGTCAAAATTGGAATTTTGAATTCTTAGTTCCAACATGCTTATGATACAGCTTGGAATGCTTAGTTGTAGAAGTTTGTGAAGTAACTATGAGTCCCAAATCCGTTTAGTGAGTTTGGGTTTCAATATATAAATTTGGTCTCTCATTATATTAACTATATAGCTTTAAGGTTTGAATTTATCATAGATAATGTGTTCGGTTGGCTTCTTGCATTTTATTAGAGCCAGGTTAGAGTAAGTTTGTTTGCAGCATGGTGTTCTAAAGATACAATGCCACGTATAAAGGGATGTGTTAGAGTAATTAGTAGTCCTAAATATGTTAGTGCAGTTCTCTCCTATGAGCTTAACCTTTTGGGTTGAATTGAGTCCAGTTAATATGTTTGATTTACGACGAGTCACCTTAGTTTGATTTAATTTGTGTATTGTATTTATTTTTCATTGAAAACTGTATCTTTAGGTTGTTGACAAGTCAATACAGATGTTGTATGATATACTTATCAATTTCTTTCAAAAGGGGTATCTTGTGGGCTGAAGTTCTTCAAATTATTTTGATTAATATAACTTTGCATCACTGGATTGGTTAAATTGTCAATTCGTATTTCATGTTTTGGCTTTGTCAATTTAAGCAACAATTTTTGAAACGGAGTGTAAAAGTGAAGTTTACCCAGTTTTTGCTTTTGCTCTTGAGTTCTATCAGTCCTATATTCCAGCATTTTTCTTTGGTTTTATAACCATAATCTCCTGAGTTTATGAGATATTTTGCAGAAATAAATTTTCATCTTTGATCTTGATCTTCGTTTTTTCATCCACAGGCCTTTGCACAATTGTTGCAAGCTCCCCAAGATGATGCCCAGATGATCATCAAAGATCGGTTCCCTGTCCCTAGATTAGTTATTTGTGATCAACATGGCTCTCAGGTATGTGATCTGTGCTGTCATGCCACATTTCAAATCAACTTAGTAGCTATGTTTTTTTCTATTCCTTCTTCCAATTTTCGAAAGGAAAACAAGAAAAAAAAATTCCATGTCTAAATAAGAGAACTACGAGATCATTAAAGATGAAAACAGGTGTACTCAAGTTAATGTTTTTATCAGTTGTAATTTCTCCGATCTAGACCAATCCGCCTTCTTAAACTGTGGCCGGTTTATTAACATCTGTGACTTCTTGTTACTGACATAGCTTGGAAAATTGTCTGCAGGCAAGATTTCTGCTGGCAAAATTGAATCCATCAGCTACATACAATTCTGCTCATGAGGTCACTCCAGGTTCCGATATTATATTCACCGATGATGTTAGCCTTCAAGTATTCTGTGAGCATCTCCAGAGGCTGGCAGTACAGTCCTGACTAGAAATATACAAGTGTCTTCATAATATTTTTATCCGTATCCGTATTCTATATGATAACCTTAAGGTTGGCGGAGTTTTTACTTTTCTCGCTCCTTAGCTCATCGTTTGTGTTGTGCCTCCCTAAATGTTTCTCATACTATCCAATTCAGTCTTTCCTTAATGAATAAAGCAGCATTTGTATCATTTCTTCTTTTTTTGGTTTTTAAAATTTTTTTTATTAGGAGAAAAATTGGAGCTCTTATTTTGTGGGGAATTGTGGTATATGCTATTGCAAAAACATTAAAGATAGGTTGTGTTAATTTAATGATGTTTGTATGAGCAATTCAAACGTATGTGTTAAAAGATTTTGAATTTTATGTTAGCGTTTGGAGTAACCTATGAGTTGAAATACGGTTGCTGGCCTATTGGTATTTAATAAATAAATAAATAATAGAAGGGGAAAAGATGATTTTAGGTTTTGTATTTTGTTAAAATATTTATATTTTTTATTTTTTAGAAGGTAGAATACAATCTTTTAATTTTCTTTATTTTCATGCTTATACTTAGAAGTGACATGGCTCTTAATGCGACATGAATTAATATATATATATATATATAGTAAAATTTATTTAAAATAATATTTTTGGGATAAAAAAGTATTATTTTATAGAGATTATTTATTTATCAACAAATAAATAATTTATTAATTTATTGATAAATGAATATTCAGTAATTTAGGGGAAGTTTTTATACTTTTGTATAATCAGCAAATTTTTTCAACATAAAAACAAAATTACTTGTTATAACATGAGATAAATATACCAAATATAATATGTACTTTAGTTTGGTATAATATGTACTTTAAAAATGAGATTGAATTTAGTTTATAAATAAAATAAATAAATAACTTTAGGTGTATATTTAAAAAAAAAAGTTTAAAAATAAAAGTAATCTAAAAAATTTAAATGTTATATATTTTGTTGGCTAGGTTTGGTTTGCTACACTCAAGAGTCGACTATCTTGGAATCTCAATGGTGTAGCACCAATCCAATACAGATTCCTCCATTCGGAATATACCCTTATGATGTGTTTAGGTACTAGGAGTCTTAGCTAAAAAAGTTCTAATGCTCTCTAAACAAGAACTAAACCTAATGCCCATGGGGAACTACTGGCACTCAGAACTTTTGACTTACCTGTATAATGAATCCCCTTTCAATCATCGTGTGACCTAATACATACAATCATCATGCTATACAATACAAGTATAATTCACAAATTAAAACCTATGGAGTCCATCTATTATAGGTTGAACATTAAGACGATATATTGAAGCCAAACAATCAATTACAAATAAACATCATCCATACAAATTCTTCTCCCAAGGTTCACTAGATGTCCGCTGGCCTTGGAAGTCCAGTTCCACATCACAAAGTGAGAAAGCATAACATAATCAATACAAAAAGCTCATATCATGCCAAAATAAAGCTTACTCATGCTCTAGGCGATCCTCTGATATTCTGAGATTAAAAAAAAAAAGAAATATGGGGTAAAAGACATCGGATTCGGAGAAATTTGCATGAAAGCACATAAAATACATAGCAAAATATTGAAATATTTAGACACTCATCATAATCTATAAATTATTAATTTATATTTTCATCGGTCCTAAAAAGTTTTTTAAAAAATTATTATTTTATACATATAGTGAAATTATTAAGTTAGTATGTTCGCCTAAGTTGGGACTAGAAAAAAAAAATTATTGAAATTATTAATTTATCAAATATTCATTCATCAAAATTATATTGGCACTTTAATTCTATTGATATTAATCAAACTGAAATATTTTTTTAATTTAAATTTTGAATTTTAATAATAGATTTTCATTGATATTAATTTTTTTAAAATTTTGAATTTTAATAATAGATTTTCATTGATTTTTAAAAAAAAATTAATGAACAAACATATTTTTTTAATGAACCAAAATTAGTGGGACAAATTAAAGACTAGTGGTTCTGCCGTGTAATGTGGTCCTGTTTAATATTCCATGTTCTAGAGTTAGTAAAATATTAAAAAAAACAAACCATTTACAAATAATGATAATATGATCATCAGCAAAAATAAAGTTTCCAAACTGTGTTCTCTTCAATCTTCATTAAATTTTTAATGTTGTTTTAGCAATGGTGTCAATTGGGCTTTTTTTTAAATTATTATTTAAATGATTAAAAACTTATTTGTAACTTTTTCAACAACTACTCGTTAGAAGGGTATTTTTTGTTTTGAGAGGTAACTTATTTTTTTTTTTACCTTCCCCGATAATTATGAATTGTTAGCTTGTGAGGGTGTTTTATAAATACTTCATAAGCCCTAGCCATTTTTTCACACCAAACTACATAACTTTTTTTTTTTTTTTTCTAGTTCTCAAGTATTTTAGCTCTCAACTCCAACTTCCCAAGTTCAAGATTTGAAGTTTCTTAATTCCAACTCCAATATCTTTTATTTGGTCTTTTGATAACCAGTATCTTAAAAACCAGGAGCTCAAAACTAATCTGAAAAAGATTACTAAGAGCCTCTTACGAGGATAGATCTCTCCCAGTGGCGATTTTATAAATCCACAAGGATTCAAACTTAAATTACTTGCTTAAGCGGCCCTAAGAATCTAACCACCTAGACCAACCTCGTTGGTAGCTCCAAGCTCTCCATCAATTACTCAACTAGATTTGAAGAAAACAAGATATCCATATACTTGACACTTATTTTAAAATTGATGGTACTTTTAATTAATTGATTCTTATGATAAAAAATGGGACTTGGTCATTCTTGTCATAAAGATAATTATTATTTTTTACTTTATGAAATATGACATAATAGTGTATATGGCAATAGATGAGCATCTAATTCAGGTACAAATATTGAAAATACCTCTTTATCCATAAAGCATAAGAGTAATGCTATATAGAGCGAACCGCTCACACAAACCAGTCACACGACTAATGTGGCTGGTGACTTGGCAGCGGTTCTCTCTCATCATTTATTTATTTTTATTTTAAAAAATAAAAAATTTTAACAAAATGAGAGACATTTTCTCTCTCTCTCTCTCGTCCATCACTTCTCTCTCTTGCACCCCCGCTCCCGGCCGCCGCTTCCCCCACTTCTCTCTTTCTTGCACCCCATCTCCCGACCGCCACTTCCCCCGCTCCTCTCTCTCTTACACCCCGCTCCTAGCCGCCGCTTCCCTCTCTCTTGCGACACGAGTCCCCGGCAGTCGCTCCCTTCTCTGTCGTGCCCCGATCCTGGTAGCCGCTTCCCTCTGTCATGTGCCCTTGTCGCAGTCGTCGCTGCCCTATTTTCTCTCGTGCCTCTGCTCCTGACCGCCGTTCCCCTCTCTGGTGCCCTTGTCGGAGAGTCTCGGCTCGCCTTGAAATCAGGTTCGCCCTATATAGATGCTCTGTGTTTCCAAGCACTTTTTGGTCTGATTTGGTTTATTTTAAGATTGTTATTCTGTGAATTTTTTTTATTGGGCTTATTCTGATGCATGATTGTTGAAATTTATTGAATACTTGAAATTGCTTTTGACTATGATCGAAACTACCATGCTGAATCAAGAGCTTTAATGAAATTTCATCTCGTTCTGGTAACACTAGGTATCATATATAATGAAGAAACTTTCAGTTTGTTATTACTTCCTTTCCAATTCGTTATTACTTCCTTTAAAATATGGCAAAAGTTGTTTAGTTTACAAAATGTATTATTAGATTGCAGTTGTGAAGAGTATTTGTCAACGTTATAAATCTTTAAAAGATACTATGAACTACTAAGTTTACTAAGTGGATTTTTAGAGTGATGAATAAATATATGGTGATGCGATCTAATGAAGTTGTTACTAAATGTTTGAATAACTGTAGAAGTTTTTGAAAGTAGGCATAGCATAACATGTATGATATTTTTTGATGTGAGCATATCTAAAGCTGGTGAAGCAAATCAACATCAATTTTTCAGTCCACCCCTACCTCAGAACTACTTAATTTTTTAGTTATATGGCTAATAAATAAGTGGAATGCACATGCAGCTAGGTTACCTAGTTGGAAGCTTTGAGATCAATGTTGTTGGTGGATGGTGTTACAACAGGTACTAATTTTCTCTTTCTTATATGTTTTCATAATGAGTAACTCATTTAATATCTATGTGATTTTTGTCTTCGACTTTTAGACTTTGAGATGAGGATGTGTGGTTGTACCTGATTTCTTTTATCATACCAGGATTGGCAACATGGAAGAAGGTTCTCATTACAAGAGCAAATTGATCACAAGGTTTTGAGATGAAAACAAATTTTCTTCTCAAGTTTGATTGCTAATTCTTTGCAGTTATTATATCTGTTGTATTCTAAACTAGTTTCTCTGCAGTTGAAATTCCCCTTGTACTGGTAAAAACTTCCATTGGCTAAGTTATTATATATGTTGTATTCTTCTTAATGATAATATGTCAGGATACAAGCATATTTG